>NC_051076.1:72083326-72195826 GCF_004664715.2 Peromyscus leucopus | reverse complement strand
GTAAGAACTAGTCAATAGTTATCCTGAGCTAATGGCCAAGCAGTTTTAATTAATATAAACCTCTGTGTGTTTACTTGGGTCCAAGCAGCTGCAGGGCCACAGGAGCTGGGCAAGATCAGGAAAATTTAGCTACACCTCTCTGCCTTGAAAATCCTGCCTAGCTATTGGCCATTCAGTTTTTTATTAAACCAACCAGAGTGACAAAATCTTCACAGTATACAAAGAGATTATTCCATATGAGACATTTTTATTTTACCCTTCACATGGCTCAAAGAACAGTATGTGAAAATTTTTAAGATTTATTTTAGTTTTAATTATGTGTATGTATATATGTTTTTTATAGGTATGTGCATGGAATTACAGGTATCCAGAGAGGCCAGAGGCATCAGATACCCTGGGACTATAGTTACAGGCAGTTGTGAGCTGTTAGACATGGTGGGAACTAAATTTGGTTCTCTGAAAAAATAGCTTGTGCTTTTAACCACTGAGCAATCTCTGCAACCATGCATAGTTTTCTTAAAAAAAAAAAACCAACAACACTAAAACAATAAGCTGTGACTGCTGTTGATGGATGATGGATGAAAGCAATATTCAATCCTCTTGGGGAAGATACTCTCTTCAGGTTAAGAGTTGGACAGTGGGTCCTATTAAGCTAAGCTATCTTTAAATGATTTCATCCTCTCACTTCAAGACTAAATCTAACAAAGAGATTAGATATGCCAAAATATAGGAAGATGAGAGCAAAATAAGACAGTGTGATGACACATTACAATTTCATCATCCTAGACAGTACCTAGCACCTGTCACTATTCAGCTTTTGAGCCCAGCTGCTGCATTGACTTCCTTTCAGTGGAGACTTTCCCCATGCCTGATCCTTGGCTCTGTGCTCTTTAGCTCCAGTATTCATGACTGCCCATAAGGTCTGTCTGAGGAAATGCATCCTGGATTTAGGTTTCCAAACCTCTTCTATGGAGACAGATATCCAGAACTTGAATGGTTTGAAAATACAATGTCACCAGAAGCTCATGTGTTTTAATATTTTATGCCCAGCTGGTAGCAGCTTTGGGATACTGTAGACTTTTTAGAAAGCAGAAGATAGTGAAGACATGGGTAGTTGTGGAGCAGCCTTCAAGGATTAATCCAGCCTCATTCTAGTCCCATGTGCCCTTCTTCTTGGCCTACATAGATGTGAATGACTGCAACATCTGCCTGCTGCCATTATGCTTTTAAACTCTGTGGCTTACCTACCACAATGGATTGTATCCTCTGAAATGTGAGCCAAAACAGTTCCTACCCTTTAGGTGCTTCTTACCCAGTCACAGCAACAAGAAAGGAACCAACATAGCCTCTGTATCATAATTGCTTCATCCATGACTTCACAACTCTGGAGCTAGTTCAGAGGACAATGTACTTGGTACATAAACACATTAGGATCACCACATAATTGACCTTCCTGTAATATCAGCATTTGGGACACTAAGACAGGATGCCAAGAGCAAGCTGTTCAGTCAGAACAGCTTCAGCAAGAGGCCTTGCCTCCTTGATAAAGTGGAGAGTTATTAGAGGAAGAGGTAGATGTCAACCTCTGGCCTCCACATGAACATTCATCCATTCAGTCTCCAATGTTAAACCACATGTGGGCATGAATGCACACAACACATGCATACCATGTATACATACATACACAAAAAAAAGGATTGTCCTCATTAGAACCTAAGAACCTTACCCTGTTTGATTCTTTCCCTCATTTTTTTAGTGCATTAAATAATCATCGTCAGACTATTGTATGTGCACTTGTTTTTTATAACATACAAGTAATCCAGTGATGAATCACACTGTATGCTTTGGAAGTCATGATGTAAGTAGGAGCCTCCTTCCAACTCAGAGCATGGCCATTTTGAAAAAGCCTTTCTGTACCCAGAAGTTATTTTTTTTTCTCCTTAAATGAAGGGAGAAAAGGAAAGAAAGGAAAAAGATTTTTAGAAAATGAGAGAAATAGATCAACATTGCAATGATGTCTAGGCAAACTCTGAGTCATTTTGCCCCTCATCGTGATGTTTATGGAACAAACACAGATGTTCTGTTTACTGTCTGCAGAGCAGTGGCTGAGAGACTTGAATTGAGTTGAGGAGCTTTTGTGGGCTCTGCTTGTGCATGTTTTGGCAACACAGAGAGAAAATTTAAGTAAAGAAATTAGATTTCACATAGAAATATTTCAAATGAAAAACCAGCAAGATGACATCTAAGAATAAGATTATGCTTCAGCTGAACCCATGTGTCCATCCAGAATGAAACAGGAATAAAGAATTGTTGGAAGTGCAGTTCCTGCCTCGACAAAGCTCCTGTGGAGATATCTTGATGGCTCCGTGAATAAAGTGCCTCCCAGGGAAGCATGAAGACTGTGGCTCAGGTCACTAGAGCCCAGGTAACTGCTGGATGTGCATGGTGGCCTGTCTGTGAAGGCAGATATAGAGCACCCAGCAGTGAACTGGGCAGTGAGACTAACCCTTTCTCGGTGTTTTTCGTTCAGTTGACATATCCTACTTCAATATACAAGGTGGAGAGCAGTCAAGGAAGACTCCTTACCTCAGTTGGGAGCCTCCATAACACACATGAACATATATGTGCTGCACTTGTGCGCGCGCGCGCGCGCACACACACACACACACACACACACACACACACACACACTATAAAAACTCCTAGCTCAATTAAATAACACCTAGAAATGCTGGAGAGATGACTCAGTAGTTAAGAACACCTGCTGTCTTCACAGAGGAATGAATTCAATCTCTGGCTCTACTCCAGTCCCAGGAGATCCAACACCCTTGTTTGCCCTCCCCTAACACCAGCACACATATGGTACACATACACACTCAGACATACCCATCTGTACATAAAATAATTATAAAAAAGACACCTAGAAAGAAAGCATACTTTTGACACAAATGATTTGTTTAAGGAAACCAGAAATGTATTAGGAGAGACTCTGAGAGTTCAGCAGCGGTGATTAAATGTTCAAGAAACCAGCAAATCTAACCTTGGAGTCCCCCTAGTACACAGATTATATGTATGGCATGATTAATAAGCACAGTACACACAGGTCTGGAGCAGGTTGAGGACTAGCCTTCTTTCCTTTGAGGTTTTTTCTAGGAAAGCCACCCCAGACAGCAGAACTACTACTGCAGGAACTAATAAGCTGGCTTGTCCCATTGATGTTCTTGTGTCGGGTGTGGGGATGCTCCTCTAAAGCTGACTCATGGCCAACACTTTGTTTCCATCAATCACAACAGATATGCTCCACCTTTGTATAGGCCTTCACCACACCAATTCAATGCTTATCATTAAATACAAAAGATGAGAACTGAGGGTCTAGAAGATCTAATGTTGCTATACTGGAGTGTGTGTGTGTGTGTGTGTGTGTGTGTGTGTGTGTGTGTGTGCAAGTGCAGCACATATATGTTCATGTGGAGGATGGGAGACAACTTTGACTGCTGTTTTTCAAGAGCCACTAATCTTGACTTACTATATGAGGTCTCTCTCATTGCTCTAGAACTTGCCAACTCAGCTAAATAACTGTCCAATAAGCCCAGGGATCCATCATTCTCTGCTTTCCAAGTTACTAGGACTGAACTTCTAACACGACATGTGGTTCCTCATTCTGTCATGGCCAGCACTCTACCAGACTCTCTGTCATATCAGACTTAGAAACAACGAATACCATCTGACTTTACTGCAAACTGTTCAAACAACTATATGCAAAACAGTGAGTTTATATAAACTAGGAAAGAAACCATCAGTGTTCTGATGCTCACATTTTACTTAGGTACCACCAGACTAATGAATGGTGTAGGTAAACCTAGGGATAATGGTTCTAACCTATGCTGTCTGGCCTTGGACAAACTGTTAACCACAAGGTTACAATCATGTTTGTGTGCACCTGTGAAGATCTAGTTTCTCTTTTACTTATTTACTCATTTTTTTTGTGTGGGTGTATGTGATACATCTTTGTGCACATGTGTCTGTGTGTTTACTGGTGCACATGCTCATGCCTGCTTATGCAAATGTCAGAGGAGAATGGCAGTGTCCTCCTCTATCACTCTCTGCCTTATCCCCTTGAGAGAGGATGTCACTGAACTTGGGACCCCGTGTTTGATGGCTGTAGTAGTAGCCAGCAAGGGACAGTGATCCTCTTGTCTCTCCTCTCCTCCCCCAACGCTGGGGTTACACATAGACAACCACACCTGGCTATTTATAGAGTGAGGGGGAACCAACTCTGGTCCTTATTCCTGCATAGCAAAAGCTCTCACCTTCTGAGCCATCCCTGTAGCTTGAAGACCCCTATTTAAAGATTTTTTTTTAAGCAAAGAATTATTTCTCTGTGTGTGAGAGAGATGTGTGTGTGCATGTACTTGTAGAGACCAGAAGAGGGTGCTAGATTCTCTTGAGCTGGATTTACAATGGTTGTGAGCAATTCCCTGGTGATGCTGGAAATGAACTTGTATCCTTTGGAAGAGCAGAAAGAACTCATGACTACTGAACCATGTCACTAGCCTGAAGACCCCCATTTTTAACTGTACTATGACCACAGGGGTTAAGTACAAGGACTGAGTTCACTCTATGTGAAGTAACCAGTGTGTTCACACCATTTCCCTCATTCTTATGACTTCTGTCACTAGTGATTGTAACTTGAAACATCAGTGATTGACAGCTCTGATACTATTTAGATAAATGACCGTGCTGATTACCAGAGCCATCGTGGCTTTTTGCCGTTGTTTGTGTATCTCTGTGTGTTTGCTGTTTTCCACTTTCTTGTAAAATACCAGAAACAGTTGTTGATCATTCTGCTGCAGCATCTCTAAACAGGAAGTAGCATTCTTGCTTTTAGAGGCTAGCTGCTTTGACTGAAAAAAACACCAGAAATCTTTGATGACATAGCATGCTGGAATGTCTTATCCACGCTGAGCAGGGGAGAGTTTGTTAGTTAGAAACTCACTCCTAAGGCACTTTATCCAGGGAGGGATCACACAGCAATGACATTTACTGAGCGTTGTATGAGAAAACCATGTCTTTCAGATATTTTAAAAACTATGAGCTAGGCCTGGTAACATGTAAACAACTTCCATTGAAAAGTAAAGACACACAGGGCAATTCTGGAGTTGCATTGGCCCTGGAAGAAGAGCAAGCACAGTGTGCCTGCATGGAATACTATCATCCAGCTAGCCCTAGACCAGAGCTGAGAAAGTGTCTGAGGGGACTGAGGAATACAGTTCACTCAGTAAAGATCATGCTTCATAAGTCATCTACTTGGGCACTGGAAAGATACCTTAGTTGGCAAAGTGCTTGCCATGCAAACTCTTAGACCTGAGTTTCATTCCTGAAAACAATGTGTAAGAAGCCTGATACAGCCGGACACCCTTGTAATCCCAATGCTGAGGAAGTGGACAAAAGTGGATACCTAGGGACTCATTGATGAGCCTAGCCTAATTAGCAAAAGGAATGAAATCCTTCACAGGATGATATTTGCTGGAGCCTTTAACTATCAACTTGGCATAGCTTAGCTTCATCTGGGAAGAGAATATTAATGTCAAGAGCAGGCTGGCTGTGGGTGTGTCTGTGGAGATTTGTTCTTTGTGGGCACCACCATTCCAGTCCTGTGCTATGTAAGAGTGAAGAAGGCTAGTAAAGCATTAGCAAGCAAGAGTTCATTAGTTCATTCTCTGTGCTCCTGGTTTTTGGGTTTAATATTTGAAGTTCCTGCTTTGACATTCCCACAGTGATGGACGATTACTGTAATGGTAGACTGAAATAAATCCCCTTCTCCCCGGCTTTATTATAGAAATGTAAGTAGAAAAATCCTTAACCCTGCTATGTTGCTATTTTAACATTGAAAACATTTTGATGTAAAAGAAACATTGTGTCTGGTATTGGCAACCTTCACAGAAAATGTTGATTGTGATGGAATTCTAGCTCTTCTTGGCAGCTGAGAGGCAGCTTATCTTTAGCTGTGGTGAGGGCCTCTTCTTCCTGAGATAATAACTTCCTGCTTTTTTCGTCCTTCCTCAAACCCAAGAGGAGTTTGAGACTTAACCTCCCTTCTTCCTGCATCACCCATGTGAACCAAGACCTTCTGCAGCTGTGTTCGTCATGACACACCCCTCAGTGGACAGCAGTAGCTCTCCTGCACCAAGCTTCATGACACACCCCATCAGTGGATAGCAGTAGCTCTCCTCCACCAAGCCTCATGAAAGAAGAAAAGTGTCTAGGGAGAGAGAATGAGAAAGTCAGAGAGACTGATTTGTAAATAAAATATTATAGTTTCAGCATTCATGTTACCCTTTCTCTATTTTTACAATTACCACCTAATCACAATGCATCTGGCAATGAAACATTAATTCTTATTTTAGGCCATGATGGAGCCATTCCAAAGGCAGCTGAGTTTTCTATTCAGTGCAGCATATTTTTCCCTACTCTTCTTGCTATCAGTTATTTCTGATCAAGGTTCTTTGAAAGCAAAAGTCCTTTAACTTGTTGTCTATAGTTGCCACTAGTCTCTTTGCCTCTAATTGTCTATGGTCTGTGAGAAATGTTTAAGCAAAGAGCATCCAAGTCACTGCAAATTTCTTTTCCCAGCAGTGGCTGGGATGTCATTCCAGCATTTTGTACCCATCACCACCACAGCTATAACCTTGCAAGAGTGACTTACTGTTGATGTAACCAACCGTCTTATTAAATAAGAAACACAGAAACAATGTAAAAGAGAAAGCCAAGAGGTCAGAGCTCAGAGCTAAAATCTCACCCTTCCTCCTGCTGTGTCCCAGCTTCCCGAAAGAGAGCTATTTCCTTGTGTGTCAGTCATTTCAAAGTCATTCTGCCTTCTCATTGATAGTAAACCCAAGCACGTGACTGCCTCATCACTGTCTGTATGTACAGCCCTCTAGGTCTTAAAGGCATATGTCTCCAATGCTGGCTGTATCCCTGAACACACAGAGATCTATGGGATTAAAGGCGTGTGCCACCACCGCCATGCTCTTTCTATGGCTCTAATAGCTCTGACCCCCGGGCAACTTTATTTATTAACATACAATCAAAATCACATTTCAGTACAATTAGAATACTACCACAACTTACTCTCTCAGATAATCCAGCCATGAAGTTTGACAACAATGTCCGTGTCACAGTTGGAGTCTGAACGTGCCCCTCAGGCTCATAGTTGCAGGGATTGGTCCCAGCTGGTGGCACTATTCTAAGGCGGTGTATCTTTTATCCACTGAGGACTGACGGATGGAGAAGCTACCCTTTGTATTCTGTGAAGGATCCAGACTTCTCTACCTGCTTTCTGCAATGAAGGGGCCTCTGCCTTTGGCAGTGCAGGTATGAATTGAGTGGGCTGCCTGGCTTTCCTGCTACAGTGCACTACAGGGTCTCTGAATTCAGGAGCCTTTTCTCCCTTCAGTTTCTTTTGTCAGGTATTTTGGTAGCATGAGACAAAGGTAACTAACAAAGGGCTGGAAGATTGCTCAGTCAGTAAAGTCCTTACCACAGAAACATGAAAACCTGAGGTGGATCTCTGGCATCTATATAAAACAGCTGGGTGTAATATTGTTTGTCTCTAACCCCAGTGCTAGGACCTAGAGGCAGGCAGACTCTTAGAGGTTGCTAGCCCACCATTCTGAATGAATTCATGAACTTCAGGTGCAGTGAAAGACCCTGTGCAAAACATAAGGTGCAAAGCAATCAAGGAAGATAGCCTTTGCCCACCTCTGTTTTCCATGTGCATACACACACACACACACACACACACACACACACACACACACACACATCCACAAGAATAACCAATACAGTTTCTGTAGACTATCAAAATCCATCACAGTAAATGAAATTAACCAACCAAGAACCACAAGATCTTGCTTATCTAAAATGCTAGTCTCGTGGAAGTTACAAATAGAATATTGTTTATTGGATAGTGGGAGAGCAAGGGGCATAGAACAGTGGGAAAGACTACTAACCAATAAAGACTAAAGTGGCCAGTGAGTACTAAGTTAAGAATAAAATGTTCAGGTGTGTATCATTCATGACAGTGACTACAAATCACAATACAATCTGCCTTTCAAAAAGCTACAAGAAAATATATCAAAAGTTTTCATCTTAGAAGAATGATGAATGAGGTGTATGTTTTGTATAAGCTGATTTAATAGTTGCACAGTATGTGTGAGTAAATGAAATAATACATGGTACAGTGTGTTCAGATACTGAATATCACATGACATAATTTATATGGATCCTGAAATATCACATGACCCTCTATTCAGTGTCTGTGACAACCAGAGAACAAATAGAGGGACAGGGATGTAGCTCTGTTGGTGGAGGGCTATGCTAGGTTGACCCCATAAAACCATCCATGGGGGCACATTCATATAGGCCTGACACTTGTAGGAGAAGTAGAGGCTCAGAAGTTTGAAGTTTGTGGTGATCCTCGGCTGCACGGTGAATGTGAAGGCAGTTTGATCTGTAGGAGACAATTTCTTAAAAAAGAAAAGATTTAAATAAAAAAAAATCCAAAACAAAAATGCTCTAAGTCCTCTCTGAGCTGTGTATATATAGTTGAATGTGCCTGAGAAGGGGCTTTCTAGTATTACAATATGACTATTTGCTTAGGAATTGTCTAAGAAGGACTTGCCATGAGCCTTGCACATTGACAATGACTTACCAGGTAACAAGGTCACCTAGCACTTGCTATGTGTTTACGTTTGTAATTTTATGTGGCAGATGCTGTCAGGATCATCCCAAACCACCATGAAGGAAATTGAGGCAAAGTGGCTTTAAATAAACTCTCTCTGAATAAAGAAGCAGATCAAACTTGGGCTGGGGCTCAGTTGGTAAGACCTTGCTTTGCCTACATGAAGTCCTGGGTTTCATCCCCAGTACCATATACACCAGGCAGGGTGGTGCATGCCTTTAATCCCAGCAATTGGCATATGGAGGCAGAAAGATCAGAAGCTCAAGGTCACTCTTGGCTATATATTGAGTGTGAGACCATAACGGACTACATGAGAGTCTGTGGAGATGGGGTACATGTCATAGCATTGGAGCTGACACTCTGCTTTAAAATCTGTCTGCATGGCCACTGCAAAACATAATTTAGGGCTGATTGGCTCAGAGGAGAACCTGGCCTCTAATACCTGTGATATCAACGAGCCCCTCCAACAGGCATGTGTATACATAAACATTCACAAGTTTCCCCTAAAGATGAAATTGTAGACAATTAGCTCTTTTGTTTCATCTCACCAGCTGTACTTTCTCTGAAGAGTGAATTTACTGAGCACAAATCCCCAGGGAGAAGATACTAATTAAGACACAAGCTTCGTAGCCAGCTGCTTCATATACAGAGAGGTAGCTCGTGTTTAAATATCCGGGCTATAAAGGAGAGGTGCTGTAGCAGAAGCCTGTGTAAGCTGTCAGAAGATATTTCTTGTTGAATGGCAATAGGAGCAGGGGCTGGCAACTGCATGATCTGTAAGTAACAGACAGCAGCTGTGCGGTATCCTGCTGAGGGAGCCCGGGGGAAACCATGACTACCGGGGAGAATGTGGACACTTCTGTGTCTTACCCAACACCTTCCTCTACTGCAGGTACAGAGGTTAGAGGACAGTCTCAGGTGTGGGCCCTCACTTTCCCCATGTTTGAAAGAGGGTCTCTAGTTCTGGACTTTATGAACTGAACAGGCTGGCCCGAAACCTCTAACAGTCGCATGTTGCTGCTTCCCCCCTGTTTATAGGAATTCTGGGGTTACAGATGGGTGGTCTGGCTTTACATGGATTCCGGGAATCTGCGCTCTGGTCCTCATGCTTGCAAGACAAATGCTCTACCCACTGAGTCATCACCCCAGCCCTATTAGTAGCTTTAGGACAGTTCACAATTAGCAAATACTAAGCGAAGAGAAGTTAAAAATAAGTCAATATGCACATAAAGAAAAATAGTTCAATACTCTCAATCATACCATTATGCAGAAGCATTAAATTTTTTACTTTAGATCTAATGCCTTAGCTACATGAAGACCTAAATAAAATTCCCCAGAACCAACATTTTTAAAAATCAGTCATAGTGGCATGCACATGTAATCTCAGCAATAGGGACCAGTAACAGGTAGATACACAGAGTTGAGGATTTGCTGGGAAGCTCTTTACATTGCATGTGCACATACAGAAAAACAGACAGACAGGCACTCACACACACACACACACACAAATTCACATTCACACATTAATATGCTCATGTACACACATACACACAAATAAATAAAACTCAAGAAAACTATCCAATGAACATCTATAATGGATGGCACAAGGCTACTGTCTCTCCTTACTTTTTGTGGAAGTTTAAGAAACATCTCTGTGCAGCAAACATTAAACCCTCATTTTTTAGCTAAGAAACAGAAGTTGCTAATGACATTTCAGAATTCATACAGCCAAGGACAATTTAACTCTTTCTTTTCTGAATGAGCTCATGGGTCTATCTCTTGACCCACACCATATATATTGTCATCAAGGGCAGGACCTCAATGTCTCAGCCAATATACTTCTGCTCCCACTAGATTGTAGTAGAAATAGAAAAGAGTAAAAGGAAGAGTTGAAACTGATATTATTATCTTCTGGGAGAGAACTATACTGTTTTTTGTGGGTGGTGGTGAGCCAGAGGTGGGTTTAAGCACAGTGAAATTACAAAGAAGAAATCTGTGATCCTGCAGATGATAACTTTTTTTTCAGAAAATGACTGTATTGGTTACTTTTCTTGGTTTTTTGTTTGTTTGTTTGTTTGTTTTTGTTCTTGTTTGTCGAGACAGGGTTTCTCTGTGTAGCTTTGTGCCTTTCCTGGAACTCACCCTGTAGCCCAGGTGGGCCTCAAACTCACAGAGATCTGCCTGCCTCTTCCTCCTGAGTGTGGAATTAAAGGTGTGCACCACTACTGCCTGACTCTGTGCCACCACAGCCCAGCTCAGTTACTTTTCTTATGGCTATGACAAAATATCTAACAAAAGTAACTTTAGGAATGAACAGTTTGCTTTGACTCATAGTTTTAGGTTATAGTCCATCGTGGTGGGAACTCATGGAAACAGGAGCATGAAATGTCTGGTCACATAGCATTGGCACTCGGGAAGCAGAGAGAGATAAATACTGATGCTCAGCTTACTTTCTTCTTGTCCAGGATCCCATCTCATAATGATGCCACCACTTTTAGGATGGCTCTTCCTACTTCTATTTACCCAATCTAGAAACTACATTGCAGATCTTCGTAGGAGTTTCTCTCCTAGGTAATGCTAGAGCCTGTCAACTTGACAATGTTAACTGTTGCAATGAGTATAAGAAAGATAATATCCAAAAACAGATTTAAGGAGGTGAGTCCTGTTTCAGTCCTCATGAGAAGTTCTGAAGTGAATGAATATTAACAAGGTGCTTTGTCAAGCTCACAAAATACTATTGTATCATTAGTATTATCTGGAAACTAATAGAACAGGGCAAATATTGAGCTTACAGTACCATTTGGAAATGAAATCATTCTCTAAAATAAATTCCCCCACCTTGCATATTTTATATTGTATCTATCTATATGGTCAGTGTTTCTCAACCTGTGGGTCAAAATGTTTTGGGGGTCACATATCAGATATTATGTATATAAAACATTTATACCATGATTCATAACAGTAGCAAAAGCATAGTTATAAAGTAGCAACAATTTTTTTTTGTTTCAGGGTCACTACAAATGAGAAAGTGTATTAAAGGGTCGTAGCATTTGGAAGATTGAGTATCACTGGCATAAGTCTAATGCCTTGAATTTTATGTGCTTAATTGTAGAAGAAACCATTGGAAATGCTACTTTGTTTTTCCATTCTGCTTCATGATCAGGAGAGGATTTCTGGTACAGTTTTGTCATCATGATACCCAAACCCTTCCTGCATGTCCTTGAATATCACAGAGTTCCTTTCCCCTTCAATATGACAAGAGTGCCACTGTGATAAATTGTGGAAGTTTGTGGTAGTCTCTCAGGTTGAGAGCACCTTGTAATGTGTTATACCTGTGATTAGCTTGTACTGTGTTCTTGAGCAGTCTCTAAATGTATTCAGTCTACAGTCAGGCAAGACTATGCCCTGGGTTGTTTAGAAATTATTTAAGTATCTTGTGTGTGGATATATAAATACACTCTTCCCAGAAGAGGCTGTAATCCCCACTGAAGTATTAGTAATTATGCACACACCTTGTGTTTCTATTCCAGCTTTCCCCAGGGACTTCAAAGCACTTTACAAATATTAATTGCAAACAATAAATAATACCTTGGTTTTCTAAGACACCCATCACTGACAACTTAAGTGTTTGCCTCTCTAAGCATTATAACAGTAACAGCACCACAACTGCCCAAGGGCAACAGTAAGCACACCTAGTCTCCCCGGGGAAGAACACTGTCAACTATCATCAGGCAAATTTCACCAAAGTGAAGCATGGGTACATGAGGGAATAATCCTGTAAACTGAGGATTTAAGATCATGGAGGTGACAGGAAGCGGCTTTTAGTATGAAAACTGTGACTGATCCTATAATAACTTTTAGCTATTACATATTGCATTAATCAGCTATAATGATGATTGGGGAGAGACAGTTTATGGCATGGGCAAGGATTCTATAATTAGGAGATAATGAATTGCTTTTGAAGTACTCCACTGTCTTGATTTCCAACTGTGGCTAAAAGACCTGTCTCTGTTCTAGCACAGGGAATTTTCTAGATGAAATGAATGCAAATAAAATGTCCTTTGTATCACAGCTTGCTATATTTTTTGTCCCTCCCTTATCCAGAGAAAAGGGGGGAAGAGATATGTGGGTCATTCTTTGGTTACCATAAAATTCAAATGTAATTGAGTTAGAATTCACCAAATGTGTTTTTTAGTCATTTTTTCCTTTAAAACATAAATATGAACCTTTGATTTCTTTCTATATAAAACACTCCAGTATTTCATCTGTTTTTAAAGTTTCCTCTCACAACACAGAAATCTGAACTTGGGAAAAAGATTAGGTCTTTGAGAATTCTGCTAGGCTTCTGCCTACCCAGCAAACTGTGCACACTCCACTTCATAGCAATTGCTAATGAGGAAAACTCTGCAGGCAGTCCTCTCTGTGTGCAGCATTACACTTGTTTCCTTTCCAAATCCCCATGGTGTGAACTGAGCCCTTAAATGTGATGTAGCATTAACAGAGCTCCATTCAGGATGATTTTAACAGTGAAAAAAAATGACATGGAGGAACAAGTCCAAGACATCTATTTGATGATGATGAAGATAAAGAGGATGGTGAATGTAGTGATAATGGTGATGAAGGTGATGCAGTATTTATCCTGGTCCCTTATTGAATTGCTGAAGATATAGCACCGGAGAGTGTAAAACACAATCATCAAAATGATAATTGCAATGCAACTTAACATTTCTTAGTGTTATGTTCCAGATTCTCAAAGTATTTCAGATAACTTCATTCTGTACAATTTTATGAACTATATCTTCATTTTGTACCCAGAGGGTAATATGCTTGGACGTTTGTGTGACTGACTACAACCATCTAGATAGTATCTTGAAGTCCTGGAATCTGACCCAAACTGATTGACTGAAGCCATTACTCTTCTTTCTTGCCTCTTAGAAAAAGCATGTTGATGAGTATGTGTACAGGCTGAGGATGTGAACATGACCAACATACCATAGAGCTCTACAGCCATTCTGTTACTAGAGAAGTGTGGGATGTCTAATGGAAGACCATGGTTTGCGATCACATATAGCATAGCCAGACTTTAGTTTAATGACCTGGAGGAAAATAATGTGAAGTTGACCTTGAAACATGACTTTAGTGCAATGTTATATTATGTGTGGCTACCTATGAATCACACAAGTCAGTCATCTGTCTATAGCAGTTTCCTGTGCATGGTTCTTAGAATGGCATTTTTGGTCTCCACTTCTCTCCAAAATCGCAGTCTTACATTCTTTGCCTGTTACTTAACTAGTGATAATATTCTATGCAAAATGAGGTTGCTTTAGTCCTTGTGGTAAAACCTTTTGGTTTCCTCTTTCACATTGTATTAATGATCTCAGCTGAAATTTATTAAGTACTAAGCAATACAGAAGAAACCAAGATGAATGCAAGAGTCATAATCTTGGTTCTCCTAGAGCTCATGCTGCAGTGGAAGGATCACATTTTAATAAAATATATACCCTAGTAGAAGCATAATTTAATTTTGTGAAAAGCCTCACTCAAATGAGAGAACACACAACACTTTATTACCTTTTTAATACTATGTGAGCCTTTTTCAAGATGGAGGAGGGCAAGGATGCAGGCAAAGAAGATTTTCTAGAGGAGAAATGTTTCAGCTGAGATCTGATGGTAGATTTGTTTGCTGATTTGGGAGCAGTTGATTCCAGCAAAGGAAATGACTTGTGAAAATGTCTCCTACAAGTAGGAGCTGGAAGAAGCTGAGAGAAGGTCCAGTTACCATGGACAAGGAGACTGAGTACTGTGAGAGAGGCCTACAGACCATTTAGGTCCATGATACCCCTGGATATACCATCTAGAGTTAAGGCTGTTTCATTTGTCTTCATGAATACCATCTGCCAGCACATCCTGTCTAAATGAAGTATTTTTCTCATCCTGTCTTTCCTGAGTTCTCCTATATTTTTTTATTTTATCATTTACTATTCCCATCTATCCTAGAATATCTTTTTACTGAAACTGAAGAACTGATTTTAAAATTTTCTAAAATGAATCTTAAAATATCCCCTGCTGTGCAATGTCTAACACAGGTTTATGTGTGAGAATGCATAATCTTCTCAGTGCTATTTGGGAATGTCATGGAACCTTCGGGAGCTAGGGCCTAGGCTTCCAGGGGAGTTCTTTGAATGTTACATCTTAACCTTAATGCAGGTCCTGTTTCTTGCTCCTGATGTATTGCAGTGTGAAGAGTTGCTGATTTATGTTCCAGCCACTATAGATGGAGCTTCTCCTGCCACTTGCTTCCTTCCTGTGAGGAACTGTACAATCGTGCAGCATCCCAGTCATTATGCTTTCCTACCTTGACAAACTACAGAATTATGGAATTTCCCCAGCCATGTTTCCTCTACCTGAGGTGCTGTAGAGTTCTGCTTTGGCTCTATTGGGGTTCAGGCTAATTTTTCCCATTTTTCCTTACTAGCCTCTCATTCTTCCCACTTTTAATGTGAATATTTATCCCCTGACACTGTATATTAGAAGTATGTAACTTGATTTTTATTTTATTTTATTATTCAATGGTGGCTTTAATTTAAGAGATTACCTTTAGTCTTAATAGAGATTTTGGACTACTATAACTCTTAAGATTCTATTGAGACTTTTAAAATTGGACTTGTGATTTTATATTGTGAGATAATCATTAACCTCTGGGTTTGGGGGGAAATGTTATAGCTTGAATCTGAAATGCCATCAATTGGCACATGTTTTTGAACACTTAGTGCCAGGCTGATGCTTTGGGAGGGTATAAAACTGTTAGGATGGTGAGCCCAGCTGGGGAATGTGGGCAAAAGGGGAAGGACCTGTGTCTTACACCTTGGTAGTGCTTCTTCTACTCCTTTCTTTGTTTTGACCTGCTGAGGTATGAAGAGCTGAAAGAACTCCCTGACCTGCTAAGGTGTAAATGATTAATCTATAAAGATGGGGCTTTCAGGTAGATTGAATACAGGACTCCAGAAGAGACTTCCTGAAAATAGAGCTAAGAGACAAATCCATACATAATTCTTAATTCTAGCAGCTACCTCCCACTCCAGGCACTAATGGTAGAACCACCCTAGTTGCCAGGCCTTTCCATACATAATAAAGCATATTCCTTAAAATCCTGTTTTCTGGGCCAAAACAACCCTCCAACATTGCTTGTTCCTTCAGGTGATTGAATCCAGAGAAATAATGAATTCCCCTTACAACTAGAATCATCACTAAATCCTCAAACTCCTACTATAGTAAATCCACAGTTCTAGGAATGTTCAAAGTCCTTCATCACAGAAATGAATTATTTCATTTTGTAGGTACATTCCTTACTTTTCTCAGTACTATGATAAAATGTCCAACTAAGTAATTTAAGGAAGTAAAGGTTTATTTTGCTTCATAATTTTAGGGTACAGTCTATCATGTTTGGAAGGTCAGGTTGACATGAGGGCAGATGGTCACATTGAATCCACAGATGGAAGAAGGAATGCTGGTGCTCAGTCCTCTTTCTTTCTTTCTTTCTTTCTTTCTTTCTTTCTTTCTTTCTTTCTTTCTTTCTTTCTTTCTTTCTTTCTTTCTTCCTTCCTTTCTTTCTTTCTTCCTTTCTTTCTTTCTTTCTTTTTTTTGATTTTCATTTTAATGAATATTTATTGCTCTTGTTTTTTTTAATTTTATAATTTAATTTAATTTTACATTTCAGCCACGGATTCTCTTGTTCTCCTCCCCTCCTGCCCCCACCCTGCCTTCCCCCCAGGCCACCCCCCATTCCCATCTCCTCCAGGGCAAAGACTCCCCTGAGGATTGAGTTCAACCTGGTAGATTCAGTCCAGACAAGTCCAGTCCCCTCCTCCCAGACTGAGCCAAGTGTCCCTGTATAAGACCCAGGTTTCAAACAGCCAACTCATGCACTGAGTACAGGACCTGGTCCCACTGCCTGGATGTCTCCCAAACAGATCAAGCTAATCAACTCTCTCACTTATCCAAAGGGCCTGATCCATTTGGGGGGCTTCTCAGCTATTGGTTCATAGTTAATGTGTTTCCATTCGTTTGGCTATTTGTCCCTGTGCTTTATCCAACTTTGGTCTCAACAATTCTAGTTTGTTGCCCTTCAACTGAAGAATGGATAAATAAAATGTGGTATATATACACAATGGAATACTACTCAGCAGAGAAAAACAATGACATCATGAGGTTTGCAGGCAAATGGATGGATCTAGAAAAAATCATCCTGAGTGAGGTAACCCAGACTCAGAAAGATAAACATGGTATGTACTCACTCATAGGAGGATACTAGATGTAAAACAAAGATGACTAGACTGCTATGCACAACTCCAGGGAGGCTACCTAGAAAACAGGCCCCTAAGAAAGACACAGGGATCACCCAATGACAGAGAAATGGATGAGATCTACATGAACAGCATGGACATGAGTGGGAGTAATGAAGGGCAAGGGTCGAGGGAAAGAGAGCTTAGGGGAGCGGGAGATCCCAGCTGGATCAAGAACAGAGAGGGAGAACAAGGAATAAAAGACCATGACAAATGAAGACCACATGAGAATAGGAAGAAGCAAAGTGTAGAGAGGCCCACAGAAATCCACAAAGATACCTCTACAATAGACTACTGGCAATGGTCGAGAGAAAGCCTGAACTGACCTACTATGGTGATAGGATGGCCAAACACCCTAATTGTCATGCTGGAAACCCCATCCAATGACTAAGGGAACTGGATGCAGAGATCCATGGCCAGGCCCTGGGTGGAGCTCCAGGAGTCCAATTGGCGAGAAAGAGGAGCGTTTTTATGAGTGAGTGTTCAGTCCTCTTTCTACATTTACTTAAATTGAGACACTAGCTCTGAAATGGTGCTGATAATGATTAAGATATATCTCCCTGTCTTAATTCTAGTAGCTCCCTCATAGACAGACCCAGAGGTATGTCTCCTAGGTGATTTTAGATTCTCTCAAGTTGTTAATTAATCAAGTAGGTATTTAAGCAGCACCTACTATGTGCAAGGCATAGTCAGAGATAAATGTTTTGTCTGTGATTTCTGATAGATATAATACAGGAATCCAGAAGGGCCTTTCTAAAAGTAGAGCCAAGAGACAAATTCATACATAACATGAAAATATAGGTCACAGACTAGATATTATTATGTAATTGGTTGGAAGGCTTCTTCACAGTACAGTGATAGTACCACAGGCCTGATGTGTTAGGGTTAAAGATGGACAGGATATAAAGAGAGAGGCACCGAGTTCAATCATCTGTCAGAGAAGAGATTTATTAACCCAGCTGCAAGCAGTAGGGTCTGACTATGAAGTAAGCATTAAGCCTCCCACACAAAGCAAGGTGTGCACTTAACAAGGACTGACAACGGGGAGGTCTTACACCATCAGGAAGTAGCCTGAGTTCATATGGAATTCAGGCTTTGTGTCACAGATAAGAAAGAGGGCTATATGCAAATTAGGCTATAGAATAGGAGTCACACAGTATCTGGGTAGAAGAGTGAAGATTAGTTAATGTGTGACCCATACAATGTGGCAGTAGTCAGCCTGTCATTGACTTCCATATGGCAGGCATAAATTCCTACCATGCTCTTGGCACTCTGCTTAGAGCCTAGTTATTTTGAGAGCCTGTGTTAGCTGACATGATACAGGAGTGTAAATTTGCTTAGATACAGGAGAAATTGCTAGAGAAAGGATGTTTCATGTGAAGAGCACACACTCACTTGGGCATTTCAGGATTGTTACTAACCCCTCTGCATCCTCTGTATCTTCCTAAGAACTTCCTATGGACCATGACACTCCCTTACTGGCTGGATTAATACATACAGTCTCCCTCCCTCTGTCCCTTCCTCCTTCCCTCCCTTCCTCCCTCCTTCTCTTCCTCCCTCCCTCCCTCCCTCCTTCTCTCTCTCCCTCCTTCTGCCTTTTTCTCCGTTCCTTCCTTTCATCCATCTTTCCTGGTATATAAATTCTTTATGAATGCAGAGCAGAGCACCTGACTCTGGAAATGCATCATAAACCAAAGGAAGGCACACTGTCTATTCCGTAGGCATATGTTGGCTCTTAATATAGACTGCGTGTCATATCACAGCTCAATAACATGGCACCACTCACAGACTATGAATCTACCATTTTTGGCCTAATTTATAATTTTACAACATGAAGGATAGATATAATCAGTTACATTAATTGTATCATCTCTATTTTTTCTCTTCAAGGGATATTATTGATGATTTTTTTTCTTGTTTTTAGTTCTGTAAGCATGTCCCTTGGTATTTACCATACCTTTAGAGAATGGGAATCCTTGGCACATCTCTCAATGCATATTGGGCATGCCCCTCTTTCTTTGGAGGTTAAGCCATACAAATCTAAGCAAAGGGCATGCTGCATAAGCACATACTAGCAAAAGCCTGAGGTGATATGCTCTACTTCCTTTTACATACCACTCACTCAAGAAGGTCTAAGGAGGTAAGTAGAAATTATCCTAGATTTCATTTCTTATTTCTTTCCTAGCTCAGACCAGAGGGGATGCCCTCCTGTCTTCTCATATACCTACATCCATGATAGTTTTATAAACTTAGTGTTAATGGGATTAAGCTGAGGTCATCTGCTTGACTGGCAAGCACTGAGCCACTAAACATTTCACTAGCTTTAGCTTTAAAGATAATACTAATAGTGAGTGCAAATTATTATGCCACCACAGTTCTAATTCTGGAAAAAAGCTATTCTTCTTAGGGACAGGGACAGGAAACTAAGATTATGTCCTTTGATGAACAAGAAACAGATTGCATGAGCCTGCATACTGGGTAATCTCAAGAGCTCCACTACATCAGCCAAAGACACATAAAGAGCAAGCATGGCACACAGCAGGCACTCTGTAGACCCCAATTCCCCCTTCTCTGGATGGATGCATATCTGTGTTCCCATTCCCAAGGAAAGATAAATTAGACAGAATAATGGATCAAAAAAGAACAACATCCTGGATGGGGTCCTGGCCTCTGTATAGGTAAGATTTCAGAGTCAGAACTTGCTGCAATTCTCCTTCCCCCTTACTCCAAGAAGCTCAGTAATGAATTGACTCCATGACAACAATAAAACAGTATGGCTATGTGATGTTCTGCATGTGAGAAATGCCTGAAGCTATTTAAGAGCTAGTTATTCTGTGTGTTAATGATTTCAGAAAGTGGTTTAGGAAATCATCTATAATTGACCATCATTTATATTTTCATTTATGGAAATGCCTGAAGCCAGCTCAAATTACTTTGTCTTCTCCATACTTGGCAAAACACTATTGTAGTGCTAACAGACACTGAGAAGATCCAAGGCCCAGATATGTAGATTTTATTCTGACCAAGCTACACCTTTCATACCACTGAAGAAGTAAAATCATGTTAAACCCAGGAGGTGTGTGTGTGTGTGTGTGTGTGTGTGTGTGTGTGTGTATGTGTGTGTGCATAAAAGCCAGAAGTCATCTCAGCAAGCACTTCTACCCATGAGCCATCTCCATAGTTTCCCAGAAAACATATTTTTAATGCTTCTGTGTTAGATATGGTCCTGGATTCTAGAAGAAAGTAGACTGAGCAAGCCATGAATAGCAAGACAGTAAGAAGTACGCCTCCATGACTTCTGGTTTAGCTCCTGCTTCCAGGATCCTACCCTATTTGAGTTCCTGTCCTGGTTTCCTTCAATGATGAACTAAGATGTAAAAATATAAGTCAAATAAACCTTTTACTCTTCAATTTTCTTTTGGTCATGGCATTTCATCATGGCAATAGTAACCCTAACTAAGACAAGTTGGTACCAGGAGTGGGAAATTGCTGTGACAGACCTGACCATGTTTTTGGGAGCATTGTGAAAGGATCTTGGCACTTCAGGCTAGAAAAGCCATTGAGTGTTGAGAGCTTAGTGAGCTGTTCTGTAGGAGCTTGGGAGATAAGAAGGTTGCGAGCAGTGCAGATGATGGAGGCCTGGCTTGTGAAATTCCAAAGGGAAGCAAGACTCTTCCAGGCCATTTGAGTTAAGAAGCTGTGGTTCAGGAGCTGAAGAATTGGCTGATTAACAAAACACAAAACCACTAAAGTGAAGCATTTGGTTTGTTGGGGTAATGATGCTGGTCAGCTAGGACTGAAGAATCAGTCACGATTAAGAAGAGACTATCATCATTGAGGTGACATCTTCCGGAAAGTATTTCCTCAGGGCCAGCATACAATGTTTAATCATCATTGATAAACAGTTCTCTTTTTATAACCATTTTTACTCATTAACCCCATAACCCAATTTTTAAGAATCTAGAGGCATACGACAGCCTGTACTCAGGCTAGTAGCTTTTGTGGCTTCAAGGATGCTAGAAAAAAATACAAAACAAAATCTCCAAACCAGTCAGGACAGATTTCCATGTCCCGAGCAGTTTATTATTAACTCTTAATTGTCAGAGTGCCCAAGGAAAATCCTCAGGAAAAAGCTGCTGCAGTTATTATTCAAATTCTGGCATAATACAATGTTTACATTTTATATCTTTACAAAATTCATTTATATGTCTGATCCTGGCATTCTGTTGCTCTTTGGTCATATGACATCACAGTGGCTCTCCATGTGCTTTGCATTTTCTAAGAAAGGAGGATCGTGAATCTCATTCTTTATCATCTTCTATATCATTCTTTGCTCATCAATATAAGTCTCTGTGTAGGGCAAACGTAACTTCAGCCAATCTAACTTTATTGCCATATAGTCAGGTAATTGCCTGAGTGTATGGTAGGAAAAGGCTTGTAATCTGATCTGTGACTCACTCCTCTAGCCCACCAAATCCTATTGACCTTTTTCAGTTTACTTTGTTTTGAATATCTTCTTCCTGAGTAAGTACAAGGACAGATGATTCAAGAATATTTTATAGCTTCATAAAGAGGTTTCTTCATGTGTGTCACAACCTCCAAGGTGTAATGGAGACCTTCAAGTAGATTAGGATATCTCCCTATAAGCAGGAGGGGTAGTATGTTCAAGACTTTCCTGGAGAAGCTTATAAGCAGTACTTCTGGGAGAAGGCATAAATGATTCATAAGAAATTTCAATTGATCCAATATTCCCAACTATACAAATATTGAATGTCCCCCAAGTATGCAACAGGCAGAGATCAAAACCAAAAGTGGCATGGCAGCCATTATGCAGCTCAGTCAGCTTTGCTGGATCTTTGTCAAACAGCTGTGTTGGCTTTATGACTTTTGCAGTTCCCATCAGATATGGCTGTGACAGTGATGTATTTGTATGTTCATCTGGCAAGTGGTTGATTTTGCATTATAGTTTTGTGTCAACTTGACACAAACTAATATCACCTGAGAGGAGGGAACCTCAATTAAATGTAAAAAATATAAGCCATTTCCTCCCCAATTTTCCTTTCGTCTTGGTGTTTCATCACAGCAATAGTAACCCTAAATACGACAGCTTCCCAAGATACCACTACATATTGGATGCTGAGCTGCTTTAGAGAAGGGTATAGAATCAGAATAGGGTTCAACTCCTTGTCATGTGGACTGATTGTGCAGTGGGTTGGTTACTACCCACCACCTCCCTGAACACAGTGGTGGTGATGTTTCAGAGCTACCACTCACAGTGGACTCTCCTGAGTACTAGTTAGAAGACATGAAATGATGGCTATTTACAAAGCTCATAGTTTGAATTAATAGTGTCCCTCTGGTCAGTTTTATTTCAGATCCCAAATTTGTGCTAGGCATTGTCTTCCAGTTAGTCCTTACATACACCCCTACCTGCCATACAAACACATAAATATCCCTGCCTTCTTTCCATAGCTCTAGCTTTGTCCCCCTTACTCCCTTCCTCACCCTCCCTCCTCCCTCTCTTCCTCCCTCCCTTCTCTCCCTCCCTCCTTCCCTCCCTCCCTTCCTTCCTCCCTCCTTTCCTTTCTTTCTCTCTTTGGTTTTGTTTAATTTTCCATCAAACTCTTATGGAAAGATAAAAGAGAAGCTCCTCATCCCTCTGTGTAAAACTACAGGCTTCTGATTAGAAAAGGCAGTTGTGTGTAAATCATTCTTCTATAACACTGCACAACTGCAGCTCCAACTTTCCTGCATCCAAACTCTTCAGAGATTCAAACTCAGTGTGATGAGTATGACAATGGTGGCCAAGACAGAGGTGAGATCTTGACATCCCTTCCATCTAAGCCAAACATGATCCCTTTTCCAGTACCAATGAAAGAGTTATTTGCAAATGGGGTGTTGTGTGTGTGTATGTGGGGGGGGTGTTTACACTCTTTCATACTCACACATAAAGAAGAAAGACATTTGATGTTTTCTTCTTCCACTTTCTACCTTAATCCCTTGATACAGGGTCTCTATCTTCCACTTTCTACCTTAATCCCTTGATACAGGGTCTCTCACTGAACTCAAAACTGACTGAAGAGACCTCCCAAGATCTGCCTTTCTGTGCTTTGATTATACGCAATTATTGCCATACTCAGATTTTATGTGAGTGCTAGGGTTTCAAACTCAGGTCCCCATGCTTGCACAAGTGCTCTTATCCACTTAACTGTTGCTAAGTATCCTTATTTCAATGATTTTTACATATTCTTTCCTCTAGTAAAACATTCTAGTTCTATTTCTTGTGTGTGCTTGGTGTGTGCTATACATGTGTACATGCCTGTGTTTATGTGCACATGTGTGTATGGATTTGGAGGTCAGTAGTGGAAGTCTGTGTCTTCTTCTATGCCTTTCCACATGCTTATTTTCTTAGACAGGGTCTATCATAAATTGAAACTCTTTGAGTGGGTAGGCTGGTTGGCCAGCTAACTAGGGATCCACATGTCTCCACTTCATCTAGCACTAAGGTTGCAGGTATGTGCCTTGTGCCAAGATTTTACATTGATGCTGCAAATAAAAGAGAAAAAAAGTTCTCATTTTTTTTTCTAGCAAGCACATTACAAACTAAGCCTTTTTTTTTTACCAAGTTGCTAAATTTTACATAGTCTTTCAGACACCAACTCAGAATTTTTTACTCTGAAACATCTTTTGTGATTTCTTTGTCCAGACCTGGATCAGCTTCCTTATAATATTTCTTTTGACCACCTTGTAATGACTGCTCTTTGTCTCCATTGCACCCTGGTGCCTTGCTTATGAGCTGGTTCTTGTATACTGTGCATGCAGAGGGATGTCCACCTTGAATGGAACATGTCAATAGATGACCTGCACATGCTGAACCCTGCACGAGACCAAAGAGAGATAAGAACATAGGAGGGAGTTCCTTGTGAGAGAGAATAGGACATCTGAGCAGCATTCCACCAAGGAGGAAACAAGACTCAGATGGTCACCCAGTATTCTTTCAATCACTGTCTGTGGCCATTGAAACAAAGAGTACTCAAAGGCATACATGAGTAACATTACTGCCAAATATTTTAAAGTTTTAAGTGTTGTTATGAAGAGTGTCTATAGACAAAAGAAAAGGGGATCATAAAGCATAACAAAGCTGCCTCATTGGGACTACTTCAAAGACTAATTACTGCATTGAGTCCTAATGACTGTTACCTTCAAATCATATAAATCATAAACAAATAGGAGAAATGTTTTCCTCTTAATGGAAGTGAATTCTAATTTGGTCTCCAAAGAAAGAAACACATATCTTTAGTAGCTTAGTGTGATCTCTAAGCACATAAAGGATCACCAAGTCTCTCCCATGGGACCATGTCTCATATATCTGTGGTGAAGACTGAGCTGAAAGCATAGATGTGAAGCAGAGAGCTGGATTGGATTTGTTCACACGCGTTCTAGCTCCATTTCTCTTTCTGTGATTTAACACCTGGATGGAAAGCAATTTATGGCAGAAAGGGGCTTATGCAGCATACATTTCTACATTACAGCCCATCACTGTAGAGACAGGTGAGGGAAGCTATTCCCATTGTATCCACAGTCAAGAACAGAGAGAAATAAATGTCTGCAGTCCTGCATGCTTCCTTCCTTGCTTGTTTTTTCCTCTCCTATGCATACAGTTCAGGATCCCCTACCTCAGAAATAGTGTCACTCAAAGTGGGCTGGGTCCTCCCACATCAATTAAAAATGAAGACAGCCCACTCCCCAAGACCTACCTTCAGGCTACCTACCAAGAATCTAGAGAATTCTTCCATTAAGACTCTCTAGATCATTTCAGATTGTGTCAAATCAACGGTTACAACCTATTATTTATCAAGGGAGAAATTAAAATTAAAGAAACTCTTAATTTCATCATTCAGCATATCTTCCTGCCATTCAGGAAAGCCTCCTATTCTGTGAACCAGGACATGAGGAAATAACTAGGAATGGGGTGCCACAGGGAAGTGGCAACTGCTCTGCATTTAGTTGCAGTAATGGGACTTGGGTCTATGCAAACACGTTTTGAGCTAAAGGTAGGACAGGTTGTGGGATATTTTGTGCTAGCGTAAACAGAAGCAGTGAAATAGAAGAAGATAATTGTTTCTTATTAAAGTGCTTAGAGTACGGCTGAATGAAGTAAACCGGAGCCCATCCACTGAATTCGCTGGAGGCCTTGGCTCTGCTTATGACTTCCTCTAAGGATTTTCAAGGTTGTTTTGAATAAGGAATGAATTGAGCCCAAGAAAGCCATAAGAGCAGTGTGGATGAAGGAAGCTTAGAGCACTGAGGTTACTAATTCAGAAGAAATACTCAAAGAGCTCTTAGGTGACTGATTTTCTTCCAACTAACCTGCTCTTCCCTGATGCAAGATAGAAATTGTGTGAAATAACCTTAATATTTACCTTCGCTCCAAAGGTGACTATAATTTCCACAAACTACAGTTTGCCAATAAGCTTCCAAATATTAGGTTTTTTAAAAGCAGAGTAATCTCACTGTATTTTTAAAGGTTTCTTTATATTTAAATAGTGTGTGTGTGCATGTGCGTGTGTGTGTGTGTGTGTGTGTGTGTGTGTGTGTGTGTGCGCGCGCGCATGTGCGTGTGTGTGTGTGTGTGTGTGCGCATGTGTGTTTGTGCATGTGTATATGTGCATGTGTGTGTGTGCATGTGTATGTGTGTGTGTGTGTGTGTGTGTGTGTGTGTCTGTGTGTGTGTGCATATATGTGCAGGGGCCTTTAGAGGCCAGAAAAGGCCATTAGGTTCCTGGAACCAGAGTTACAGGCAGCTGTGAGCTGCCTCACAAGGGTGTTGGGAACTGAGCTCAGGTGCTCTGTGAAAACAGTACATGCTTGTAAGTGCTAAGGCATCATTGCTGTTCCCCATCTTACTTCTTTAAGTTGACAAATATTCAGTGTGTGCAGAGGAAATAAAGTATGATTCTGTAATAAATGATGCACTTAAATGAACAGTTCCATAACCTGGGTTCCTAGGCAGTCACAGACTGACAGTTAAGGAGCCTTCATGGGACCGACCTAGTCCCTCTACATATGTGTGACAGTTGTATAGTTTGGTCTAATTGTGGGACTCCTGACATTTGGAGTAGGGCCTGTCCCTGATGCTTTGGCAGGTTTTGGGAACCTATTCCTAATACTGAGTTCCTTACCAAGCCTTAATACCAGGGGAAGAGCTTAGTCTTACCTGAACTTGATGTGCCATGCTTAGTTGACACCCATGGGAGGACTGCCCCTTTCTGAACAGAAGCAGAGGAGGAGTGGTCTCATGATGGAGGTGAAGAGAGGAAGGGGAGGTGGGGGGAGGGAATACAAGGAGAAGAGTGGGGGGAAACTGCAGTTAGGATATAAAAAAAAGAATGAGTTTAGTTAATTAAAAAAGAGGGAAGAAAAAGAGTTGTTATCATCCTATATCATTGTATGAGAGACACAATATCCTTGTCCACAGGGAGTGTGGCTAGGCCATGGTAAGATGGGGACATTTCTTGGTTCCTGGCCTCAAAGTAGTACAATCCTTTGATAATACTACAGTTTACCTCAGCATATTGTCCCTGTTCCCATGGACACCATGTCTGTAGATACAAATCCAGTGCTTAGGTAGGCTTCCTAATGACTGTCACCCTCCCTCTTGGAACTCTTATCCACCATAGAAACCACACAGACGGAGAGAGGGGTTTGTGCCTTTGTATTCATTTTATTCTAGTGGGTGAGTGGCGGTGTCTAGAGCTGAAATCCTAATTGTCATTAGGGGGGACTTATAAGATTTTCATCATATTATCAGGTTATGAGTTTATACAAAAAAACTTCCTTGGGAAATTTGGCTGTTTACTCATGTCCTTATTCTAAACTAGAGGCTTTTTATTGTGGTTATTTATTTATTTATTTATTTATTTATTTATCCAAATCTTTTTTATTTTAATTTATTTTATTTTACAATACTATTCAGTTCTACATAACAGCCACAGATTTCCTTGTTCTTCCCCTTCCTGCCCCCCTCCCCTTCCCCCCAGCCCACCCCCCTTTCCCACCACCTTCAGATCAAGGCCACCCCCGAGGATTGAGATCGACCTGATAGACTCAGTCCAGGCAGGTCCAGTCCCCTCCTCACAGATTGAGCTAAGCGTCCCTGTATAAGTCCCAGGTTTCAAACAGCTATCTCATGCAGTGAGCCCAGGACCTGGTACCACTGCCTAGATGCCTCCCAAACAGATCAAGCCAATCAACTGTCTCACCTATTCAGAGGGCCTGATCCAGTTGGAGGCCCCTCAGCCTTTGGTTCATAGTTCATGTGTTTCCATTCGTTTGGCTATTTGTCCCTGTGCTTTATCCAACCTTGGTTTCAACAATTCTCGCTCATATAAACGCTCCTCTTTCTCGCTAATTAGACTCCCAGCGCTCCACCCAGGGCCTAGCCATGGATGTCTGCATCCAGATTCCTTAGTACTTAGATGGGATTTCTGGCACAGTAGTTATTTATTTTTGATGATTAAATATATGTATAGAAAAAATTAACAGTTCCATATATTATATATTATTATCTCCCCAAAACTTGTTCTTCTTCCTATAGCTGGAGGAATGTGCTCTTTGATCTTCTTCTCTGTCTCAGCCTGTACTTACCGCCTCTCTCTTCAGCGAGTCTATGGGATCGACATTTTCAGAGTCCAGTGTTAGTGAGAACCTGTGCAGTCTTTCTGTGTCTGGACTGTTCCACTTCTCAGAATGCACCCAGGCACATCCATGTGACAAATGGAAAGTTGTCCTTTTTCTACAAGATACTGTATACATAAGCCACATTTCCTTCAGTCATGCCTCGGCAGACTTCAAGGGCTTAGTTTAATATTTGGAGTATGTCTCTCATGCAAAAAGGCACATGGGAGGCAGGTATCTCTTTGAAATCCTCATTTTATTCCCATTTTATATGTATAACATATGAATATATAATATATAAAATATAATATATATTAAATAGCTGAATCACATGGTAATTGCATTCAAAAAATTTCAATACATTTATTTTTTGTATGTGTATTTATTTGATGCCTCTGTGTGTGCATGTGTGTGTGTGTGTGTGTATGTGTGTGTGTGTGTGTCTGTACATGCTATGACAGTCAGAGGACAACTTGGATGAATCAGTTTCTCTATCTACCCCATGTTTCCTGGGGATCAAACTCAGTTCTTCTACCTTAACAGCAAGCACCTTTATTGATTGAGCCAGCTCATTACACCCATATTTTAAACACTAATACAGAAGCACCCACCTTATTTTCCAAAAGACTATATGATGTATATTTCATGCAAAGTTTGTAGGAGTTCCTCTTTCTTCATTGTCTTGCAAACTTTTGTGATCTCTTTTCATTTCAGTAATGCCTGTGCCAGTGAGTGAAAGATCATATCTCAGAATGGGTTAGATTCACACTTTTTGATGAGGGTTAAGCATTTTGAGGTTTTCTGGTTTTTTTTTTTTTTTTTTTTTTTTTTTTTTTTTTCAGAGAAGGTTTCTGTGTGCAGCAGCACTGGCTGTTCAGGATCTCACTTTGTAGACCAGGCTGGCATCAAACGCACAGTGATCCACCTGCCTCTACCTCACATAGGCTGTGATTAAAGGCGCATGCCACTACTGCCAACTGGTTGAGTACTGTTTATTCCCTTTAGACAGTGTGTGTTTTCTTTGAAAATATCCATTCAGGATGTGTCCATTTCATCCAGATTGTGTGTTTTGTATGGCTGCTGAGTAGTAAAATCTTTATGTATTTGGATGTTTGTAGACTCTTTGCTATATAATCTGTTTTGAGGTGGGTTTTTTTTTTTCTGGTTCTGTTGGTCACCATTTTCTTATATTGGTTATTCTGTATACTGTACATGAGCTTTAAAAATGATATTCAATTCATGTATTATTTGTTTATATGTGGGTCCATGAAGTATGTATTAAGTGTAAGTGCCTGTGCCAAGGTGAACTCGAGCAATGAGAGGACAGCATTTGAGAGTGTGTTCTCTCCTTCCCCTGTGGGTTCTGGAGCTTGAACTCTTCAGGCTTGCTCAGCAGTGACTGTCATAGCTGACCATCTGGCTGGACCTGGCCCTAGGAAGCCAAGAAGCATATCCATTTGATGCAGTCCACCTATCTTCTGACTATTATAAACTTTAATTTTGAATTCATAGTTTTAAGAAATGTTTTCATTTTTTTTCTCTAAAAGTTTTTTAGGTTTAGATCATTAAGTTTAGCTTTTAGCATGTTCTAGGTCAGCTTCTAATATGTTCTAAAAGATATCTCACTTTGTTCTTTTGTGGGAGCTTCATTATTTCTTTCATTTTTATTTACTAAAGAGGCAGTTCATGTCCCTTTATGTATTCTTTTAGATTTGTCAAGACTTAGTCTGTGAAGAGTTATACGAGTCAGTGTGGGGTGGGCATGATCAGAATACATCTATGAAATGCTCAAGAAAAAAACAAAAATATTTTAATCATTGGGTATTTTTCTTCATGTGTGTATATTTATCTATGATCTCTTTATTCTGTTACATAGATCTAGATGTTTAATTCTACACCAGCACCATTCTTTTGTGAATACTATTGATTTTCCATATTATTTTACACCCATGATAGTTTTATTTTTGTTTTTCAAAATTCTGTTTACTCCTTAGGGTCTTTTGTGTTGTTTTTGTTTCTCAAAATTCTTTTTATCCTTCAGGGTCTTTTCAGTTCCATATAAATTTAGGAATCTATTTTATTAAATATTGTGACTAGAATTTTGATACATATTTTAGTCAATCGTAATTTGCCTTGAGCAGAATGAACATTTTATGATAGTAGTTCTTCCAATCTATGCATTTTTTTAAAAGAATTTATGAGTCTTCTAGATTTTTGTAACTATATCACTGCATCCAACCATCACTTGTACTAGCCAGTGTGAATACAAGCCCTGGAAAATGGGTTTAGCTTAAGAATGGGCTTATGCAGTTTCTCAAGGTAGGTGTATTGTTTCTGGTCTGTTTTGTGAAACCAGAGTGGCATTATTGTATGCATTGATCTCAAGGCTTCTAAACCATGGTTTGTGTTGTTATGGTGGGACCTAAGGGGAGGAAAGCATGATGAAACTTAAATTGTAATGTAATTCATAATTAAATGTAAGAAAAGAGCTCTATAAAATGACTAATGTTCACATGTTAAAATTTGTTTCACAGATTTTAATTCCCTTCTATTTGAATTTGGTATAAAATAATAATACATATATGATTTTGCTTTTTCTGTTGTGGTTGCTGTTTTTGCCATGCCAGAGATAACATGGCCTTGTGAGTGTTAACCACAGTACTCCATCACTGAGCTATAACCTTAGTCTCGATAACTTCAATGACTGAATAAAAAAGGATGAAAACAATAGTTATGACAGATCCTGAAGCAAATTTCAGTAATCAAAAATACTTAATTATATTGATAGTAAATCTAACTTTTAAACTTTTCAAGCCAGTTTAACATCTTTACAGAATTCAGAATGATATTCAGAAATAGAATATGAATACTTAGTTAAGATGAAATCCTACTGGATTAGACTGGGAATTAAACACAATGGCTAGCATCTTTTTAAGGCAAAAAAGTAGGTGGAGATAAACCAAGGAAGACTCTTAGTCTAGTCCTTAAGCCTGTACAGGTGCACAAATCGATATGCACAGTGGTTTATATGCACACTACATATGCATACAAATAAACATCACACACACACACACACACACACACACACACACACACACACACACACACACAAGCACCAAAACTATGTTCTGACCTCTACAGAATATGCAGATTAAAATCTATATACCACAGTGTATGCTAGGGTAAAGATAGACAGGTCTATGAGCTTAAAGAATCTACGTAGTTTCCCAATGGAAACATTATGATGAATTCTGAAGGTCAAGGAGGAAGGAGCCTAATGTGAAAACATCTCCTCACTGAAGGCTCCTCTGGAAAGGGATGGCTGGCTATTGAGGACTATTGCATTCTAAAGAAAACCATTGAGTGTTGAAACTAAGATGTAGATTCTACACCTGACTCTAAAAATTATTAAGTAAATATTTTAAGGAGTTCTTCAATTTCCAAAACTTTCATTTTTTTTATATCTATAAAATTAAGGGGAAAAAGGAAAGAACTTCCTAGATGAACATGGAAGGCAGGAACTCAATCATGATGAATTTGCTTATTAAGGCAAGCAATGTAATTCTGTCCAGTTTGACGAAATTATATTTTAGAATGTAAATGTGATTCTTTTGAAGAAGGATCCTCATCACCATGTTTTGTTCTAGGGTTTTGTTTGTTTGTTTGTTTTTAGTATAAGTGTTACACTATTATTTTCAATTTCATACTTTTTATCATATTAATATATTCACTGTGTGTCTCTGTATGAGTATTTATTGTGCCATGCCATGCATGTAGAAGTCAGAAAACAACTTTTGAGAGTCAATTCTCTCCTTATGTGTGGGACCCAGCGATGGAACACAGGTAGTCAACCACCATTACCTGCTGAGACATCTCACCAGACATCACTATTACTTTTCTAAGTAGTATTGATGATAACTTTGTGGGGTTCTCACACACAGAGGGGAATAAAGGTATAGATTTGGCTCAAAGGTATAAAAATGGAAGAAAAAAAGAGGATAGATATAATTTGAGTGTATCAACATTAAAAGAACCCACTAAAATTTTATGTGGTACTTGCTGGTGACCAGAGTGCATTCTATTACAAATGCTGATTTCAGGAACATATTTAGAGAGGAGGCGATAACTGCATCTCAAAAATCACTTTTATTTTTAATTTCCATATTGTAAACAGAAAATCTCTGCCCATATTCATGCAGAGGAAGTATCCCATTTATGCACAGCACTGCTAATGTAGGCTAGAGAGAAAAATGAGACCAAGTGGGAGATAAATGCACATGATGCATTGCTCTCAATGCACTTCTGACCTGGCACTTGGCCAATTCTTCAGTTTGTTATATTGACAGTGCATTCCCTGTGACAGTTTGCTACCTCTGGGACTGTAAACCTAAAGTGTTTACCATTGTGTAGGCCTGAGGGAGGACTGTGGTGATAGAGAACCCTAGGGAAGAGAGAGACAATGAATATTAACAAACACAGAAAGAAGCAGAGAAAGGAAAAGAGGATTCAAACACTGGCATGATGACTAAGAATATCCATCTTCAACACAATCCCTGTTGTTTTCCTATGATTGTTGGCAATGGGAAAATGAGTCGGTCGAGGCAGGTCACAGAAATGGGAAGATGTAAAGGGATGGACCAGAATCATACATGGCCCAAATTTGAGTAAATGTATTTTCTCCTTAATGCCCCTCAGAGTATGATACTGTACTCTGTTCTCAGCATGGTGTGCTCTCGTGTGTACTCAAGGAGAGAGCTTCTGGTGTCTGAGGAAGAGTCCAACTGTACAGTACACGTGAATCCTCAGAGTAGACAGAGCAACCTGGGCCACTCACTAGCCATGTTGGAGAGGTGAAATGGGAAGACATGCCTGGGATAAAGAAGCCAGTGAACATTTGCCTGCCATGGCACATAGAGTTGCTTTCAGATTGACAAAGGATATTCACCCTGAAGTAGCCATTCTGCTTATGCTGAAATGTTTGTCTTCCTCAGCCACTCCATCCTCTTCTCTCCCTCCTTCATAAGTGTTTCCAGACTCTCTTAAATTCCCTTTAGTTTCCATGCATTTTGTAGCCTTTGAGGTTGAGATTCAGCAGATTGATTTCCTGAACTCATGGATAGTGAACAGTCGCTTGAAATACACTCCTCTGGTAAAATTTGAATTTCCCAAGGGGCCATGAAGGATTAGGTTGGTCACTACACCTTAGTCAGATCACACTAAAACTGAAACATTGTATTACACATCAGTGGGTAGGAAAGGGTAGGTTTCCTTCTTCTCAAGCTCAGAAGGAGGAAGATGATTCCGAGATAATCGTGTCATGACAATAATCGAGTCACGCTCATGATCTCACATTCCAATTACAAAACTGGTCTGTGGATGTGCTTGTCAAAGTGGACCTCTTACTTCCTCTCTTCTCCTCCCCTCTTCCTCTGTCATTTCCTTTCTTTCCTCCCCTCTCTCCCTGTTCTATTTCTTCTAGTTGCCTTTTTGAGGCAGGGTTACTCTGTAGTCCAGCTGGCCTGTAACCCTGATTCTCCTGTCTCAGCCTCCAAAGTGCTGAAATTACAAGTCTACACCACCATGCTGATCTCAAACTAGAATTTTAATTTAAAATGGCACATACAGAAAACAACAAAAAGATCAATACAGAGACGCACTCACTTTATTTAGTAGCTATATTCAGAAGTTTGTATTTCAACTCTGATGAACATATTGATTTTACAAAAGTTTAATACTGAGTCGTTGAGACTCAGGAAACAGAAACAAAATGACCAATTCATGAACAATTTAATCACATCTTTCTATGTTGTGCTTGCTATTCTTAGTTCTAATCCTTCCCCACTTCTTTGCTTTCAAGGAAGTTTACAAGTTCGCTATCGGCTAAACAAGGAAGAAAGTCATGTGTTCACCATCAGCACAGAGAACTTGGCCAACAGAAGGGTGCATCAGGTGAAGATTAGCCGAGAGGGGCCAGAGCTTTCCATTCAGGTATTTCACGTCTCATTTTTCCACTCAGCCTACATGCCAAGGCTTCTCCATCAAACATGTCTGAGCTCCTGAGCCCAGGCACATACTGTAGTGTAGAGTTGCCCTGGACACCAGGCCAGGCCCAAGCCATGCTTCTTCTTCTCACTGGCACTGTCATAACCCAGGAAACAGCTGGAAACGCAAATTTGTGAATCCCCAACTAGAGCTAATCCATCACAAACTACTGGAGAGGGAGAGGAAGCACTGTCAATTCTCGTTGTGCTCAAGTTTAATCAGGTCTTAACCAGATTGAGTTATGAAGGGATTCATGCAAAGAGGAAAGTACAGAAGACGGTACAGGAAGTGGGCACAGAGTACAGGTGGGTACAGAGGAGGGAACAGATGATGTGGAGGCCCTTGGGAAGAAGGCACAGGTCTCCTCTACACATCACTACTTCCTTCCTAATGCAAACTGGGTCTTGAAGACAAGGAAGGGCTGACTGGATAGAGAAGGTTCTTAGACAGTTCATATGAGCAAAGACATAGCTTTCAGAGAAAACAGAGTGTGATAGGCTTCTCTGAAAGATTAGTGACTCTGTATAGAGCCAAAGGCATGGTAGGGCAGATCCCAATAAAGTCCAGCCAAACCTAGATGAGCCCTCTTTGACCAAAACCTAAAGAGAATGTTCATCAGCTTAGCAACCACCCATTTACATAGGTGAGTTTAATCCATTCATATGTGTTCTCTCCATTTATCATTTATCACTTAAAATGCTCTTTTCTTTGCTGGTCAGCAACAGGTACAAAGACATCTGCCCTCTCAGAAGATGACTTTGCTGTCTTCCTCTGTGAACAATGTATTCTTTAGAAGAGACATCACACATTCTCATTAGCCTATCCCCTCCTACCCTAGCTCCTCCTACCTAGACCTGGGGACTTGTGTGCTTTCTCCCTCCCATGTCTGGGCTCAATATCTGAGCACTCTAAGACCTGTCCTACTACCTGTGAGTCGTATCTCATGACCCTCTCACAAGTACACCTTCAATATCCTCCTGTCTTCTATCCTTTTTATCACCTTTCCAGCTCCACCAAATGGCACCCTGAAGCACAAACTATGCAATGAATCAAAAACAAGCAAGCAAACAAATCAACCAAGATCCTTCTGGCTCAAGGAAAGAAACTGTTTTTCTCACCAGTTTTACAGATTGCTAGACTTTATCATTTTATTTTTAAATTTCTTGGAAAATTTGATGTATACCAATTTCTAAAGTATAACTTCTATGTTAGTTAGTTTATTTATTGCAATAACAAAATACCTAAGAAATAGTTTAAATGATTCTGGCTTGCAGTTTGAGAGTATAGTCTGTTATTGCAACAGTAGCATGAGGCAGCTGGTCACACTCCATCCTTAGTTAGTAATCAGAAAGAGTTGAATGAAGGTATTCAGCTCACTTTCTACTTTTTACTTATTGAAGAATCCCAGTTTTTGGAATGGTGCCACACATATTTGAGGTGGGTCTTCCCAACTTAATTAATATAATCTAGAAACTCACACACAGATATGCCTAGAAGTTTATTTCCATGATAATTCTAAATTCTGTGTAGCTGACAAACAAAATTAACTATTGTACTTTCCTTCCCCATAGTCTCAGCATGTTACAAAAAAACTGTACTGCTCAAGATATGAATGGGGTTATAGTTGCAGAACCCAGTGGTGTAATGTTGTGGGAAATATTTCTGGGGAGAATGAACAAATGTCTACTCACTCCATTTAGAGAACAAACAGTAAACTAATATAAGGATGCCACTAAACCCAAATTAATGAACCTGTGAGATTACTAACAGGAGAATTTTTAGATTTATTGAGATTACTAACGAAAGAATAGTTGAGGGGTTACAGAGCAAAAGTGATTTAAAAGCAGATACATCACTACAATCCACTCCAGCATGGGTGGCAACCTGAGGAAACCTGGCATGCTGATCAATAGGTAGGAAAATTCTTGTTTCAAGCAAGTCAGTTTGGGGAGCTAAGAACCTAGCCCCAGTGTATCTGGTCAGTTTCACGGACTTCCTGAAGCCTTTGAGTCATTTACTTACCAAGCCTAATGAGCTTCCTGGTAGAATGTACTATTCCACTTCCCCTGGTGTAAGTGCCGCACTTCCTTACTGACCCAAGGTCACCTGATATGGCTTATCAAGGCATAAAATCAGACTTGGGTTAGAGGGGTCAGAGCAAGACTGAGGCACGGACAATTTTATTGAGAAAAGTTTGACTTTTATACCCTTATCAGAAAGAGGATATAGTAGCAATTGCCAGGATCAATACAGTTGTTGCCAAGATACAATGACATTTCCAAGCTGTACAGGGTACACAAGATTAATGTCTAATACCAAATGTCCTCTTAAGCTTTCATGCTTTCTTGACTTCTAAGGGAAAATACAGACAAACACAAAATGGCCTGAAGGCTTTACTGCCTGAGGGAGTGCATTAGTTTCTCAGGAACTGAAAGGCACACAGTGCCCCAGGAGTCACTGACCTTAACCCCAAAAGCCTGTGATGCATGCCTCTCAAAGCAGCTAGACCAGGCCAACTCCATGGTCCCTGCACCCAAGCTTTCCTCCAACAGAGGAAGGTGCTACACAACATGGTAGCATGCCAGTCTTTCCTTACCTGTCATATTCCTGACATCCGATACGGAGATTGCTCCCACCCTTTGGGACTTGACTTGCATATGTTTTGAACAGTTCCACTCCTCTCTGATGTTTCTTCTCCCCCATTAGTTGATCACTGCTGTCTCTTTGTGGGTCCTCTGTTATCTCTCCTACCCATTGGTACTCACATGACTCTGTTAGACTCCTGCGGCTTTGTAGCTATAGTTATGTGATGGCTTATCTCATTTAATCTTGTACTTTTGAATACTATGCATTCCCCAATAAATCAATGTCTAGCTTTATCCAGACCTCCCCTGATGACCTCCAATCTGTTCCCTTGATTTTCCTATGCAGTGTTCATTACCCTTGACTTATTTTATTGTTTTTTCTTTGGAACCCATGCTATCTGACATGTAATAAATAGAGTTTATTTATTTACTTTATGTTCTGTAACCCTCGTCTAGAATGTGAGTTTGATGAAAACATGAAGTTGGTTTGCATTCATTACTGCAGAGCTAGCTCCTTACCAAACAGTCCCTGGCAGCATGTGTTAGGTGAACATTTATGAACTAAGTGGATGGCTTCTACATGGCTGCAGGGACTATGTGATTAAGATTGATTTGACATTGTGGAGAAGGGGAGATGTTCTAGTTTCATGGCTGTTGCTGTGTTAAATATCCTGACAAAACTCAACTTCAGTCAGAAGGGGTTTATTTTCCACTCGTAATTCCAGGTTACTGTCCACCATAAGAGCGATATCAAGGCGACAGGAAGTTAAAACAACTAGTTCCCTTCAACATCCAAGAGCAGAGAGAAATGAATGTACATATGATCACTTGTTTGCTTGTGTCCAGTTTGATTTCTCTACTCTCATAGAGTTTAGGACTCCCTTACTAAAGAATGGTGCTGCCCACAGTGGGCTGGGTCTTCTCACATCAATTAACTTAAGATAATGCCTTACATACATGTCCACAGGTCAATCCAATGTAGAAAATTTCTCATTAAGACTTTCCCAGGTAACTCTGGGCTGTGTCAAGTTCATTCTTAAACCAAGACAGGTGGGGTAAGTTTAGAGTTTAAACTTAGGAGTGCACAGTTTGGAGTCTCCCTTTTAGAACTCCTTATCATCCTGTATGGAAAGATATGTTTAGCAGTGATAAGGTAAAAATCAGTCAGGAAGATTCTATGTCCCATAAAACATGCTGCAGGAGGAGCCATGGAGAGAATTTCAGGGGTGCCAGGATACAGCATTGGAGACCATTTTAATGTGGACTGTGGGAGAAAGTAAGGATGACTATTAGTTAGTCTAATTAGATGGATGCTCAGGAATAATTGTTGGGTATATGACACAAATAATTCCCATACCATTAGAAATTAACCTCTTATCGGTTACAATATTCCTGAAAAGAGGAAGGGGTCACACCTTTGAGCACATTTGAATTGGGTGGGGAGAGCAGCTGCTGAACTGGTAAATGGTAGGATTTTTTTTTTTTTTTTTTTTTTTTTTTGTAATGATAGCTTCCTGCTTGTATAGTCCGTGGGAGTTCCATGTATAGGTCAGAGGTCAACCTCAAGTCTCATTCCTGAGAAGGGGCACTTCTCTTCAGTTTTTTGATACAAGGACTCTCATTGGTATAGAAATCACAGAGGAGGTTAGGTTGGCTCTCCAGTGAGCTCAAGATATCTCCCTGAATCTTCTTCCCAAGTTATGGGATTACAAACACATGCCACCCCACCTGACATTTTACAGGGGTTTTACAGACCAAACTCAGGTCCTTGGATTCTTGTGGCAAACACTTCACTGATTGAGCTATGCCCCCAAGCTGTGTTTGTTTAGACTTTTAATGAAGTCCTGATGGAAAACTGGGGCGTGTTCGGTAGAGCGTTTTACATATGAACATTTTTAGTACCTTTATATTTTCTGTGCTCTTCACAAATGAAAAAAGGAAGTAGAACACAGAGAGAGCAATAAGATGTATGTGTTTTCCTCCTCTGTCTACGTAATTTTCACCAATTTACAGTCAATACTAAGCAGCCACTTGCTGTTTGCAAAGTGCTGAAGAGAGCAGGAAAAAAAAAAAAAAAAAAAAAAAAAAAAAAACTAGAGCAGAAACTTTACGTTTTGATCCTTAAGTCTGTTTATTGGCTCAGAAAGACAGCAGGTTTGTCTTCCGGACCATCCTTACACCCTCTCAATCTAATCTATATTTCTTTTTCGTCATTTGTAAAAAGCTGTTTAGTGTAAACAAACAAGCACAACAACAACAAAAAGCAGGCCCCTGGTAGATCCTTATTTCCTGGTTGGCCAGTAAGGAACATTTCAGGAATGCTGCCTACCTGTCAGAGGGAAAGGACACTTAGCCACCAAGATCACAAGACTCCTGGCTTTCCCCATAATCTTAATTTAGCTGTTCAAGTTGCCTTTTCAAGGACAGAGAGACAAGCCTGGTTATTTGAAGACAAGAATAGAGATCCCAAGTCCAGAAACAACATGGCCATGGACAGCTGTTAAAATACTAATATGTGGCTTGACTAACTTATTCGTCTTTGTGACTTCTCTGTCACTAGGTTAAACTATGTCATAGCATTGTAAGGAGAAAGGCATTTGGAAGTATGCATCTGTGTCACATTTCATATATTCTTTACTAAAAAAGAAATTATAGTTTAATTCACAAAACAGTGATATAGAGTTAAATCACACACCATGGGTCATAGTTTGTACTAAAGTCTTGGATAAATGACAAGATCAGGAGGTTCCTGAAGAGAGTAACTCTTAATGGATATATATAGAAAGAGAGTTGTGAATGAAGGAACTGAATGGAAGGATTAGATATTAGTCCTGATCCATTTGATTTTCCCCAAGCAGAGCAAACTCACTCACCTCGCTGTATTACTGTTTGTCTTCATTTCTAGCATATGTCGTAGAAAATGATGAGGATAGAATCATTTGTATGTTCAGAGTTGGAGGGTGGGTGTCAGTGTGCAGTTGATAAAGCATTTGCCTTGTCAGCCTGAGGATCTGAGTTCAGATCCCAGAAGCATTGTAGCAATCGAGGAGAGATGACAAACACATGCTTGTAATCCCTGTGATGTTGAGAGAGACAAGGTGATCCCTGAGAGCTGGCTAGACAGGTAGCCTAGCCTGTTGGATGCAGTTCTGGGCCAAAAAGAGAGCCAGTCTCAGCCAAAAAGTGGAAGGCACCTGAAGAATGGCACCTGGGGTTGTCCCCTGGCTTTTATGTCCATATACATGTGTGTGTGTGTGTGTGTGTGTGTGTGTGTGTGTGTGTGTGTGTGTGTGTGTGTACTCTTTCCCAAATAATAGAGATTGGAGGAATCTGTTGTCTCTCTAGATTGAGAAAAATGGGGATAGATTGGTGGTGCAGCCCAGGAAGGAGAAAGAGGAGGGAGCAAACCAGAACCAGCAGTGTATGAAGCCAGAGGTGATGGCTAAGGGAGGACCCTGGAAATCAAGACCTGGAGCACCTAGCGGTGACTTCTGCTGAGCCTGGCAGTGGGATGTGATCAGCCAGCTCTGGCAGTGTCAGCAATATGTGCAGCTTTCCTCAAGTGCTTACCCAACTATGTTCCATGAAGAGCAAGCTCTGCAGTCCACACCGGAAAACAGGTCAGGGTTAGGGAGGAAGAGAAAATGGTGTTGGCTTCAAAAATAAGAGGGGAGGAAGAAGTAAAATGTGCAGTACTGCTGGGTCCCATCTAATGTGCCACAGCAGATGCCAGAAGGGCATCTCTGTTTACTTGTTTTCAGTAAAGAATTTGGTGAAAAATTCTCTGTGAGGAGAAAATACTTGACAATAGGCCTGTCTGTGGGATCTCTGGGGGAATGTAAGCATGTCAAAGACCTTGTTTTACAAGGAAGAAAGAAAGGGTACTTTATGTGCATCATGGGACAGCTTGTGGGACATTTTGAATCTTTCTTGTGAGAAAACCCCTGAGAAGAATCTACCTGTGTAAGACTGTAATCTGTTTACAAAAGGGATTGTTTTATGCCTTCTGAAAACCTTGACTGATGGCATTATTTTGTTTTCCTACAGGTGGACCAACAACTTTTCAGCTATAACTTCTCCCCAGACGTTGAGTTCAGGACAGCAAGATCACTTACTCTAGGCAAAGTCACAGGTCTGTTTCTCTGTCCTATACTTTTCAATGGATGTTGTTAAAATTAATAAACTAGTAGTCTTTGTTGGTGTGGTCAGCGATTCACAGCTGCAGACATTACCCCCTTCTGTAGTCTCCATACAGGTTTTGGAAGAGGTTTGACACACACATATGGCAGTGGTGCAGATGTCATTTATATCTGCTTTATTGTTTGGTTAGTTCGTTGTTAGTTATTTGTGGTAATTATTTTGTTGGTTAAGTGTCAGTGATTGGGCAGAAAGGTAAACAAAAAGTAAAATAATATTTTAATTTAAATTTTACATTTATTAATTATTTTTTTAGAAAGTCAACTTTTTACTTGAATTTCCTTAGTTCTAAACTAAAGGGATGAAGTAGGAAGCTGAGCAGCAGGATGAGGATTGAAATCTCCATTAGAAGAGTGGGTTCCCTTCTTGTTCTCATACAGGTTTTGTGAATTTTCACTTTCTGTTGGAGACCATTTATTGCCTGTACAGCACTGAACTTTTCATACGTTCCTGAAGAATAGGATATTTTAAACAATATCCAGTCTTTAACAATGACTTTTAGACCTTGAATATATTTGTTTACAACAATGTGGGTAACAGGCCATTGCTTTGGTCACAATTTGGTCAATCTTTCCTTTTAACTTACTTTTTCCTTTTTTAGCCTCATGTATTACCTTGTGTAGAACACACAACTAAGTTTAATTTTAGGTATTGAACATGCATACATGTACAATGTGTGATGTGTGCACATTCACATGTGTGACTGTGGGCAAGCATGTGGCATCGGATGCTTTTGGAGATCAACAACCTTGTTTGAGCCAGGACCTTTTGTTCTGTGCTTTGTGCACAAATGGAGAGCATCCTGGTTTATGAGCTTCCAGGATTCTGTCTTCTCCTCCTGCCATTCATAAGAGAACTGGAATTTCAGATACCTGGACTAGTAAGTCTGGCTTTACTTGGGTTCTGAAGATTGAAACTCAGACTTTCAAGAAGCTATCATCTCCCTAGCTCCAGTGTTTGTTTGGTTTTGTTTTTTATCTATCTATATAATCTGGAGATCTATGCTTTACAAATTAGTAAATGCAAGTCTTTTTCAGATTTTAAAATCACTTGTACATTTGGACTTCTACCTGCAGCCTTATTTCCTACTCAGTCAGCTATTTTTGTGACTCTCTCAGGTTCTCTGTGGTTGTGTTGGTCACAGTACAGTTTAGAAAACATTTACAACTTTGGGTATCTTAAGCAGGAATGGACAACATAAATCATTTTCTTATGAAATGTTTTCAGCCCTCAACTCTGAGTCTTGACAGCACCTTTTGGAATGGCTTCTCACAAACTCTGAGGGTCTTTGTGGCAAGTGTAGAGTGCTCTCCTTTACATACTAATCCCCAACTAGAAGCTGCTCTAACTCATACAGAATGGAGATTTACAAGGCAAAGAAGACATTCTCTGAAAAATGGCTGCAGAAAATATTTCTTTAACAGTGGAGCAGCTTAGATTGGACAGTGATCCACTGTTTCTCCAGTCTTCTAGATTCATTAAGAATATGACATTTCCAGAACATCATGTGAATGCACAATAAGTCTAGAAAATGTCAATTTTAGTTTCCCAAAGTGACAGACAGATGAATCAATCAATATGAATGACTTTTGAATTGGTTTTTTCCTACCCCATCCCCACAAGCCTAATAATAATACTGTAATAATAAAAATGCTGCTTCTGAAGCTGTTTATTCTGGTTCACTAATGTGGCCCTGGTGAGTTTTAACTTCCCGTTCTCTATATCTTAGACATTTCTGCTTTGTAAAAAATGTCATTTTCTCCTTTCTGAGCCAAATCTTTTTGATATATATTTTTTCTCTCTTAAAGTCCCTGAATTATAAACTTTTATCTGAAGCAAGGTATTTATCTCACCTTGAGTCTTGGAAGATCATTTTGCTAGACAGTTGAAGGGTGTTATATTTCAGATGGGAGGTGAAGGAGAAAGACAGAGAGAGCTCATGTGCACTCTGGGTATAGAGGCAGAAGCACTGGCTCATGACTGCTACCAATGCACAGCTCTGCTAGCTCTGCATCCACGATGTTATGATAGGAACTTGCAACTGTCTGCATGAGGAGAGATCACACTGTAGAAATCACAAGTGCACATGCCAATCACTGTTATCCTTCTTATAAGCTGATATGAAAATGCAAAATTTATCAGTGAGTACACACCTCCCCAGTTGTCTGCTGGCTTCAGAGGATGCTCCTACAATCTCTTGGTAGTTGGTTCTACTTTTGGAAGTTCTTAATTCCTCCACACCAGCACACAGAGCTGCTTTGATTATATGTTCTTAAGCATAAGAAATTTGGTGTGTGGGTTGATGTTGTGCAGTTGTATGTGTCTGGTTGTACATTTCTTATTAAAGTTTCCTGTTTAATATTTTTATACTTTCTGAGTCTATTAATTAGTTCCTATGTATCTTTGTGTCTAGACACATACAGAATTCATCTTTCTTCACTAGTTCTCAGATTCTAGATATATCAACTATTGATTCTTTCACATTCTATGTATTCAACTCTTTGAGATCTGAATTCTGTCAACTTTGGACTTTCTAATTTCACCTTCACATAATTTAAAAACATTGACTGCTGTCAAAACAGTATAAATTCTAAGCATATAAAACCCTCTTGTTTTTGCCCATGGCTTTGTCTGTGTGTGTGTGTGTGTGTGTGTGTTTGTGTGTGAGGGGGAAGGGGAGGTGACTGTGGGTGCATGCCATTTAGTACTTGGTTCAGCAAACCAAACTAAATTCAGGTTTATCAGGCTTGCATGGCAAGGACTTCAGCTACAGAGCCACTTTGGAACCAGTTTTTACTTACTTTTAATCTTCTGATGTTTTAATTCCTTCAGGTGTGCTTAACTACAATTAACATAATATGTGAACCATTTTCTTGATAATGTTTTCTTTTCATTTTTAAAACTAAAATTCTATGGTTTGGCCAATGAAACTGTTAATTAAGAACACCTGTTGTCCTTGCTTATTTCTTCTTGGTTTCAATCTGTTTGTAAAGCATGTGGGTAACTGTTATCAAACACTCTCTCTCTGCTGGTCCCACCTCCTGACTCTCTGGGGACCTGATTCTGTAACTAGCTGTCTTCTAAATATTTCCTCTGGCAGCTTCTTATTCTGTGTATACTGTGTGTGAGTGTGCAGGAATGTGTGCTCATCCATGTGCTGACACACACATGTACAAACACATACTTACATATTTAGTTGGAACTGTTATCTGAGAACCTGAAGCATGGAAAATGGAGCATTTCCTTCCTGATAAGATTCAGACATTTTCTATCAGGTGCCACATGGAAGCACTGATTAGGATAATTTCAGTCTCTCATTATTTTCATTCCTGGGTAGAACAGGAGTATGAATTTGAATTCTTGAAGCTCAATGGCATTAAAGCTTTTGGTAGAGTTTTTCAGGATAAATATTGTTAATGTTAATACTATGCTATATAGTAGTTTATTTTATTAATCCTTTGATGATTTTATGATTGGCTCATATTCACCCTCATTGCTCTCTCCTACACTTCTTGCTTAATTTTTTCTTCTTTCCAAGTCCCCAGGAAACACATTGCTTATTCCTAAACTATAATTTGTTTACATTCTTCTGGTTTCTCTTGTCCTATGTTTTCAAAGTATTTTGTGTCACTGAATCCTCAATTCAACTGACAGTATAAATCTAAGGGGAAAGTTCACTAAAGCTTTCACATTATCAATCTCAGACTCATGTGTGTGTGTGTGTGTGTGTGTGTACATGTGTGTGTGTGCACATGTGTGTGTGCCTCTGTGTGTGTGTGCACATGTGTGTGTGTGTGTGTGTGCCTGTGTGTAGACAAAAAGATAAGTAGTGACATTCAGGTTTAGTCCATGTTAATTTTTGAGTCAGAGTTATAGAGTGTACCAGGCTAGCTGATCAGTAAGTCCTAGAATCTGCCTCTCTGTCTCCCTAATGTTCACTCATAGACACATGCCCCCAGGTCTAGCTTTTTTCATCTGTTCAGTGATCAAAAGGAGCAGTCTGGGTTATGATTGAGTAGACAAATCAATAAACTTCCCCACTCTTCTAAATAGAAAACATTTTCCCGAAGCCAGATAGTCTTCCTCCACACCCAAAATGCTGTTAGGATAATGATTTGGGATCACCATTAAGCTCAAATCTGTGGCCTGTGAATGATCGCTACCTGAAAATGAAAGGAGCCCTATGAGTATCTGGCCCATGATCAGCGAGACACAGTTAGCCTGAGAGAAAGTCAGAGGAGGGTGGGGCAGAACACAGAGTAAGCTCTGTATTCACTGACCTAATGACCTGGGTTTAATCCCCAAAGCCCACCTGATAGAAGAGAACTGAGTCCTAAAAGTTTTCTCCTGACTTCTACACATGTGCATGGCACTTGTGTCTCCCCTCCCAAATAAACAAATGCAATTTTTAAATTAAAAGCAAAAGGAAAGAGAGCAAAGGAATGGCGGCCCCGGGCTTCAGAGCAGCACAGAAATATAGGAAACGAGAATGGTTTGGACAGAAGTGAGTGGCATGGCACAGACGAAGCAAGGAGAGGGCAGAAGTGGGTAATCAGCCCTGATGACAAATGCCACCCACGCCATGATTTTAGAAAAGATTACTCCGAGGGACACTTTCTACTGTAACATACAGATCTGCAAGCATTTTTCATAGTAGATTCTAAGGGAAAATTGCGTATACAATTTGTCTCAGTTTTCTTTAAGAGCATTCCATTTCAAAGCCGAACCAAATTTGTTCATTTTCTTTCTGTGAAAGGAAGGAGCAATTCACTGGCCTAAAGTCTGGTGATTTAGTGCACACTCTGTATCAGCCCTGGTGCTCTAGGCACCATGATAAATAGAATAGATTAGTTTCTGAGGGCTTCTGAGATGGAGACACGAGCCTACGAGGAGAGTCAATGCCACTGTCCACATCAAAACTGAGGTGGGGCTGGCGAGATGGCCCAGTGGGCAAAGGTCCCTGCCACCAAGCTTGGCAATCTGAGTTTGAGCTCCAGGACCTCCATGGTAGGAGGAAAGAACTAATTTCCCACAATGTCCTCTAAACTACTTGTATGTGCTGTAACATGATGGTACACACATCACAAAATAAATAAATGATAAAGTCGAGGTATGTTGGCTCTCCATGAATGAAGACACTTTTCTATGGCAAGTCATAAGATGTTACTAAGTTTGATTTTTATTTGCTCACTGTCATTTTATTTAACTCTCCAAATATTTTACCTGGTTATAGGAAATATGCTGTTAATGACACTAAGAGAAAGCCACATTAGGGACCAATGAAGTAACTCAGCACATTAAGGGATTGCTGTGAATGGGAGCCCCAGAACCTGTGTAATTTTGTGGAAGCAGAGTGGATACCTCCAGGTGCCTGGCCAGCCAGCCTAGGCTGACTGGTGAGCTCCAGGGCAATAATGAAACTGTAAAATAAAGGAAACAAAAATGAAAAGAGAGAAGCGTAGACAGTGTCTGGGAAATGACAAGTAGGGTTGTTCTCTGGTACACGTACACACACACTGTGGTGGTTTGTAAGAAATTGGTCCCCAAAGGAAATGGCACTATTAGGAAGTGTGGCCTTGCTGGAGTAGGTATGGCCTTGTTGGAGGAAGTGTGTCACTGTGGAGGTGAGCTTTGAGGTTCCATATGTGCTCAAACTGCAGCCCATGAGACAGACCGCTCCCTGTTGCCTGTAAAATGTGTCACTGTCAGCTACTTCTCCATCACCATGTCTCCCTGCACTCTGCCATGTCCCACCATGATGATAATGGACTGAACCTCTGAATTATAAGAGAAATACCCCCAGGTAAATGTTTTCTTCTGTAAGAGTTGCCCTTGTAACTCAAATTCTAAGATGGTCTTGTAATAAAATCCCAGGAGCATGATATTGGGGCAAATATTAAAAGATCAGAGATACAAAGGAACAAGTTACTGTCACGTCTCTCCTCACCAACTCCATAAATCCTCTGACTGAAATCCTTTGAGTCCTCACCAGAAAGGCTCCAGCCAAAAGAGTCTCTTACTGAAAGGGATGCTTCTGCCGAAAAGCCCTTAGTTCCTGTCTCCTCATACCTTTTATACCTTTCTTCACCTGCCCATCACTTCCTGGGATTAAAGGCATGTGTGCTTCCCAGTACTGGGATTAAAGGTGTGTGCCACCACTGCCTGGCTCTTTTCTCTCCTAGACTGAGTCAACCTCATATAGTTCAGGGTGGCTTTGAACTCACAGAGATCCAGACGTATCTCTGCCTCCTGAGTGCTAGGATTAAAGGTGTGTGCCACCACTGGCTGGCCTCTGTGTTTAATATATTAGCTTATTTTGTTCTCTGATCTTCAGGCATATTTTATTATGGTTCACAAAATATTACCACATGCCCTGGTCATGGTGTCTCTTCACAGAAAGAGAAACTCTAACTAAGACACTCACACTAATGCACACATGTGTATATTCATACATACAACCACAAACCCATACATATATACCAAAAAGAAATAGATAAAGTAACATTTTACAAAGAAGGAGACAGAAACATATTTAAGCAAGTCAATCATTTGAACAAAGCCATCTCTTTCTGGAGAATTCCCTAATGTCTCAGAAAGTACCATTGGGCAGTCGTCAGAATCAACTCACCTGTGTGTTGTAATGCCTTTGTTTAATTTATCCTTTCATAAAAACCAATAGATCTTAGAATTAAAAAAAAAATTGAAGTTCCTAAAGGAAAACAAAACAGCAACCTATAGCAACTGCGGCAGCATTAGAATTGGTGGAGACTTTTCTGGGTGGGGATTGAACCCAGGGCCTGCACTTGATGGGCAAGTGCTGTATTTCTTTGCCTACCTCCAGACCAACTCTGTCCTAATATATTTTCCCTGGGAGTCACATGTAAAGGCTTGTTATCACTGTTTTCCTAAGAAGTGACTTCTGCATGATCTACAGATTTAGGGGAAAAGTACCCTTTAAAATAGAGAAACATGTAAATGTCAGATGGAAATAGCCACAATGATACAATTCTAAATTGGCATTAAGATGGCATTCAGAGCATGCTGGCAGGGATTTGTTTCTGCAGGTAGCAATGACAACCCTCCCTGCTTGGGGAATTTGTAGCTCAAAGCTTAAACCCGGGAGAGACATTATTTCTAAGGGCTAAATGGGCTAAATATTTGCTCATGTGGCTTCCTGCATCCACTTGACCCTAAAAAAGCCACATAGAAATGAGATGAATTCCATCTTACCCTGCATGGAACCCCATTAATCAGAAAATCATAGAGCAATGAGAGATAAACTTCAAATGCTTTTGATCTGGTAAGCTGAAGCAATTTTAACAGTGCCTATTAACAAACAGGGTTGTTCAGTTCTTGGAGTTCTTTCATTTGTATTTCAAGTCCACAGCATCTTCCTCGGCAGCATAGCATAGCTGAGTGAAAATCCTGAGTGTTCTATACAGCTTATAGATGATGACAAAGAGGAGGTTTACACTATCAATGAAAGGTGTGTTCCTTGAAGTGCTCATTTTGAAGGACTATAATTTCATTTTGATTGTGTGCACAGTTGGACTTTCTTATGATTAAGGTCTGGTGCAGTCTATATAAGAGCAAGAAACAAAATTACAAACTGGATGATGATTGGCATGTATGATGTCATGTGTTTCTACATGGCTGTGTGTGTTGGTTATTTGTGTGAATACTTCTGCAGATGCGCCTGTCACAGATGTGTGTGGAAGTCAGAGGGCAGTCTTGGATGTTGGCCCCTGACTTCCACGTTAGGTCAAGGGTCTCTTGTTTACCACTGAATACAGAAGGTCAGCGGGCTAGAAAACTTTAAAGGATCCTCCTCAGTCTTCCTTGTCTCAAAGGAAAAGCCTCTTGTTTCTACCCACATATTACTGTTTGTGGGTTTTGAGGAGTATGCCCACACAGTAACTGCTTCACCCACTGAGCCATCTACTAAGCTGGGTTTCTGAGTTTTAAAGGTTATACAAATACTAAAGGGAACTGACTTTATAATGTATCTACCAAGGCTACTTTAAAGGGGACTTCCAAAGAGGAATGGTTAGATTCTGAATGAATGTGTCTCTCCAGCACATTGGGAAGTAGGTGTTGCTCCCAACCTGTTAATGTCTTAAGGATGTATCACATCCAGGTCAGCACAATGCTGAGGGAAAATCTGAGTGTGAAGTCAGGTTAACTTACAGAATTCTGATGAATTCAGAAACACAGATGGCACAATAATTCAGTCTTTCCAGACCTGTCTGGTTGTTTCTGACTCCACATGACTCCACTACCTTCTTTGTGTGGATTCAGTCTTAGACAGAATTTTAGTGACAAAAATGATGAGATCAGCCACCCAGGGCTTAAACACATTGTATCCTCTTGAAGGAAAATCTCTCCTTTGGGAAAAAAAAATTTCCAAGGTAAGTTCTGGAATGAATATGCAGATATCAGTTTGTCAACTGACAACCCTGAACTGTTACAATGCCCAGGTGGTGGGCAGACACTGACTACCATGTCCTGATCATCCACCATCTCTAAGTATGAAGGAGAAAGGCTCACTTTGGTGTTAACTATTGTGGTGGTCTGAATGAGAATGCCCCCATAGGCTCATATATTTGAATACTTGATCAACAATTAGTGACCTGTTTGGGCCTTGTAGCCTTGTTTGAGGAAGTGTGCCAATAGGGGTGAGCTTCGAGGCTTCAAAAGTGCACACCATTCACAGCTAGCTCTCTCCCTCTGCTTTGTAGTTTTTGTCTCAACATTTAAGCTCTTAGTTAATGCTCCAACGCATGCCTACCTGCCTGCTGCCTTTCTCCCACAATGATGGTCATGGATTCACCCCCTGAAGCTGTAAGCAAATATCCAAATTAAATTCTTTATTCTCTATAGGTTGCCTTGGTCATAGTGTCTCTTTACAGCAATACAAAAGGAACTCTATCAACTATGTATGTTTGAAACAGGAAAGATGATGTCTGAACAGGAAATGCAGGTGCTCTTTTCAGGTAGCTATGGATTGTGAGAAGGAACAACCAACATTGATTCAAAAATAAAACAGAAGAAATTGGGTGCCGCTTCAGGAAGAACTGGGAATTGTGGGTAATCTTAGCCCTGGGATATGCTTGTCATTAACAATAGTCCAACTGAAGAAATTATATTTGAGACAATTTTAAACTTCTGTCTCTTTCGTTTTTATGTGGTCTGCATACGTGTGTGTGTGTGTGTGTGTGTGTGTGTGTGTGCTTGAGTTGTATACATGTGTGTCAGTACACATTTGTATGTATGTGTGATTGTGTGTGTGCAGGTATACATGTGAAGGCTGGAATGTGACATCAGAAGTCTTCCTTGATTGCTCTCTATCTTATTTACTGAGGCAAAGCTTTGCAGTTGAACACATGGTTCACCTCTACAGCTAGTCTAGCTAGCCAGTTTGCTAGATGAATCTTGTCTCCACCTTTTGAGGCTGGAATTAAAGGTGAGGCTGCCGCATGTCACCCAGCATTTATCTGAGTTCCTGAGATCCATAACTCCTCTCCTCATGTTTGCATGGCAAGAGCTTTTAACAAGAGCTACTTTTCCAGCACCAGAGAGACTCGTTTTCTTTTAAAAAGGTGTGTGTTATTTGCTTTGGAACGAGTTTATAGCTTTCCAAGTATCCTACTTACTTTTCTATTGCTGTGAAGCAACACCATGACCAAAGGCAGCATGGGTGGGTGGGGCGTTTGTTTGGCTTAGATATCATGAGAAAGAGTCCATTGAGGGAAGCCAAGACAGGAACTCAAACATGGCAGGAACCCGGAGGCAGAAGCTGATGCAAAGGCCTTGCTACTTATGGCTTGCTCAGCCTGCTTTATTATAAAATCCAAGACCTCCAGTGCAGGATTGGCACTACTAATAATGGACTTGAACTTCCCACATCAATCACTAGTTTAAAAAATGCCCTACAGGCTTGCCTACAGCCTGATTTTATGGAAGCATTTTCTCAGTTGAGGTTCCCTCCTCTCAGATGACTCTAGCTTATGCCAATTTGAAATAAATACTAGCCACCACAATTGGTCTGAGGTCAACTTGACACACAAACACATCACTGATAAATCATATCCTTTACCTTTTTGGTCATTCTTAAGATCACATGTTAATATCAACACCACAATATAAAATATTTTGCAAACTTAAATGTCCCACAGGCTTACAAATTCAAACACTTAAAAGTCCAAAGTTTCTTTAAAATATTCTAAAAATCTTTCTAAAATTCCAAAGTGTCTCCAAAATTTCAGTCTCTCACCTGTGGGCTCCTGTGAAATAAAAAATATGTTAAATACTTTCTTATTCCAAGAGGGGAGAACTAGGATACAGTCCTCAAAGCAGAACCAATCGAACACTAAACAACTCAGTGTCCAAGGTCTGGGATCTACTTACGATCTCCTGAGCTTCTCCAAAGAACCTGAATCTCTTCTCTGCCTCCACCTTCTGCAGCCCATACAGCCTGTTTGCTAGGCTGAGGATTGTGCCACTCCATGGCTGCTGCTGCTTCATTTTACAGCATGGGCATTGTCAAAGTCTGAGGTCTTCTGCTGCAACTGACTGCACTCTCACCAATAGCCTCTTCTGGGCTCTGTTCAAGGAGTCTATCAAAGCTGGGCCATGCCAAGCCTCAACTGTTCTCTATGACCCCTTAATGCCTTCAAAACCATTACTAACTAGGTTACTCTTATACTACCAAGTTTGGCTCCCAGCATGAGGTACAAACTTGTTCACCTCTGGAACACAGCTTCTGTGTGCTGACCCTGAGGAAACACTTGTCAGAAGACTTGACCTTCTTAATCTCCACTAATTTCTCAGTTTGACCAGCATTGATTGCCCTGCAAAGCAAAAGGTTTCAAGCTAGTGGTTCTCATATCTTGTCAATCACAGCCCCACTTGTCTAGACCCATAGAGTCTTAATTGAAACTATAATGACCCAGATAGAGTCTTTAAATGCCTCTCAAATTTCCCTTTGAAATTTTACAAGTGGGGCTTCTATCATCTGTTCTTCTCCCAGTACTCGATCTTTATCATCTATGGTCCTACAGGACAAGTTTTGACCACTCAGTGGTTTTTCCCATGACAAATTCCCAAGCCCTTCCACAATCCTCCCCAAAATTACGGCCAGGTCTGTCTCAGCAGTACCCCACAATCCTAATACCAATTTCTGTCTTAGTCTTGGTTACTACTGTTGTGACTAAACACCGGAACCAAAAGCAACTTGGGGTGGTGCTATTTTATTCACATTTCCATAAAATGGTTCGCAAAAAAAAAAAAAAAAAAAAAATCGTGAGGACTGGAACTCAAGCTGGAAATCTGGAGGCAGGAATGATGCAGGGGTCATGGAAGATTGCTGCTTATAGCTTTGCTCCTGTTGGCTTTCTCTGCCTGCTTTCTTATAGAACCCAGGACCACCAGCCCACAAATGGCACCACCAATAATGGGCAGGATCCTCTCTGATCAATAACTAAACAAGAAAAATGCCCTATAGGCTTGCCTACAGCATGATCTTATGAAGGCATTTTCTCAACTGAGATTCCCTCCTCATATTTATATTTATATATATTTATATCAACTTGAACTCTAGCTTGTGTCAGGTTGATATAAAACTAGCCATTACACCATGTGACTCTAATACAATATTTCAATCTAGATGCATAGACTTTAAAAAATAATTTCAATTTGTGTTTGTGCCTGGCCCTTCAAGACTAAAATACCCTTGGTTTGGATGTAGCCCATTGATGAGTTCCTGTCTGATATGCATGACAGCTGGGTTGATTTGCAGCAATGCATGAACTAACTGTGGTGGTGCATCTGAACAGTTGAGCTGTGGAAGCAGGACAATTAGAAATTCCAGGTCGTCTTTGGTTACTTGGGGAGCTTAAAGGCAGCTTGGCTGCATGAGAACTTGTCTCAAGGAATGCAATAATAGAAATAAAACAATTCCTAAACCACAGAGCCCTCCTGATTTGGATTACAATACTGTTTCCATGCTGCATCTGGATAATACTTAATTATGTTGTTTTTTCTGAGTCATGAAAGATCTTAGACTCATTAATCCAATTTGAACTTCTGTACCATTAAATGAAAACAGAAACCTGAAATACGATATTTCAGTAACCTTCATCTTTTCAGGTATATACTTCTTAGTTTTTGATCAAGGAAGACTAACAAGTGGATAATATGGGGTTGTTGTTGTTACTTTTTTAAAAGAAATTAACTACATTTTCCCCCATGAGATAACTTAGTTTTGTCTAATGCAGCAGAATTGTGAATTATCTCCTGGAGCAAAGATGTCAATGGCATGTTGTTTCCAAGTCAATTGTCCTTTGATGGGTGTAACAGTCACTCCTCTACTCCACAGAGGGACAGGCTCTCCAGGGTGGAGTTAGGCTTACATATTTGTGCCTGGCTGTGGTAGTAAAGGGTGTTTTGTGTGACTGACCAGACTGTAGGTGGCATGACTATTATTTATCAAAATTTCAAGTTTGTTGTCTTTAAACAAAAATTATGAATTATTACTATGAGCCACATAATGTTGTAGGACATATAGGCCAAGCACTAATAAATGATTTCTTTTATTTCAGTGCTTTTAAAAAAGATTTGTTTCTAATAATGTGTATGAGTGTGAGTGTATGACTGTATAGACATCATCCCTGAATCAGGAGTTGTTAGCCACCACACATAAATGCTAGGAACCAAACTCAAGTCTTCTGCCAGAGCAATATGTGTTCATAATGACAGAAACACTCCTTTGGTTCCAAATGTTCTGTTTAATTCAAAATTACTTCTTTCTAAGTAATGTCATCAGGTTGAGGTGAAGTTGAGAATATTAATGTTTTTCAAATTTTGTAGTGTTTTTGTAAATTTTTTCTCCCTAGATTTTCCCTTACTACACCCAAATAATAATTCTAATATAAATGGAACATCTTTAGATTACTAAGATTAGAATAAAGTGTGCATTTTTCATCATTATCTGATAACATACTGCTATGAGGTAGGTGCAAGCTCATTTTTTTTGTTTGCATTGATTCATGTTTTATCTCACTATAACACAAGGGGATAAACACTGTCATTATTTGGACTTTGAATATGGAGTTGGAAGTGGAGAGATGACTCCATGGTTAAAGTACTTGCGATGCAAACATGAGGATTGAATTCAGATACCCAGAACCCAAGAAAAAAGCAGGGCATCAGAGCAGACTTCCCTAAACCCTGTGTTCTTTTGAAGTCAGGGACAGACAGATCCTGAGGTCTTGCTGCTCTATAGAGACAAATCAGTGAGCTCCAGGTCCACTGAAAGCTTGCCTAAGAAAAAATGGTAAATTACTCAGTGGTTAAAAGTACTTGCTGGTCTTCCAGGAGTTAGGTTCTCAACACCTGGTTCTTGCATTTTACAGTTTTGTTTAATACAGCTCTGTAGTGGGTAGCCATTCCAGCTTGGATCTGGAAGTTCCAACCCCCATTGAGACTCTGGCAACTGTCACGCCTATGAGGCAGGGCCAGAGGAGGTGCACAGAGAGAGCACTGGCCTGTCCAGCTCTCGGGTCTCCAGGCGCCTCCCCTGGCCCGGCCTCGTAGGCGTTACAGTTGCCAGAGTCTCAATGGGGGTTGGAACTTCCAGATCCAAGCTGGAATGGCTACCCACTACACAGCTCCATGGAGTCTGATGCCTCTTCTGTTCTGGATAGGCAACTGCTTCTAGACACACAGTCATAGAGAAACAATTAGAATAAAATGATTCTTTATAAAAGTATGGTGGAGAGTGGTTAAAGAAGACCCTTGCCGTGGATGTGCGTACTCACCACACTCATTCACAGGCAACACATCTGTACATACACACATACACCTGCATGCACATGCAGACATCACTATCAGACACAAACACACACACACAAACAAACAGAGAAGTGGGTAGGAAGAGAGAGATGGGGAGAGGGAAATGAAGAGGGAGAAGGAGAGGGAAAGAGGAACTGAGTCATCTAGGTTAGGAATTTGCCCAGTTTCACAATGCAGTAGGTAGTAGATGTAAGATTTAAAGGCAGGGATTTCAGTTTCCTAATCAATCTTGCTTCATTTCAATTGTCAGGGAATAGCATCCCTAACAAGAATAGGCACAAAGTGATGGTCCACACACACTTTTCTGTCTGAGAGCTCTTTCATTCTGCATGAGTACTCTTTAGAACTGGTGAGGTGAATGCCCCAGGTAGTGTAGGACGTTAATCATGAAACAAATTTCCTGGAAATCATGTTTTGGAGTGAGCCCTGGATTTCTCTCATCAATCCCTCCTGGCTAATGTGACAAAGACAAATGGTCTGTTCTGTGAACTTAGGTGATCATGTACATGGTTTGCTTGACTTATACTAGAAGCTCAGCAAAATATCACAGCACTAATGGTGATCATGACCTTGATGATGTGAGAGGTTCTCCATCCACATTGTCCAAAGAAAGAGTGATACTGGACTCTTTAGTTATGATTCAGAGCTAGGTGTTTTATAAGTGAAAGAATGTGACTTCTGCCTTTCATATAATTAAACTGAAACTTCACTTTCTCTGGTTGGGGTCAGAGTGAACAGAACATGATGATTGGTAACTAGAGGAATAGGGTATAGACAATAGTAATTTTCTGATCATTAAGCCATCTTTAAAGAATTAAACCTGAGAACTGGGGATATAGCTTAATCATCACATGATATATATATATATATATATATATATATATATATAGGCTTCTCACTCAGATGCATATACAATACACATGCGAAACCACACACACACACACACACACACACACACACACACACACACATTTAGAAAAGAAATGGAGAGTGTTTATCTAGCATCCAGGCAACCCTTGCTTTGATCCTCAGCATTATGTAAATGGTATATGCTGTCACAAACCTGTAATCACACACTCAGGAAAAGGGGGCAAGTATATCATAATTTCAAGGTCATCTTTAACTACATAAAGACATCATGGCCTCTCTGGGCTATGCTTGACTTTATCTTAAAAACAAAAAAAGGTGAACCTGGTTAATCACATCTAGCGTTATTTGGGCTTCTATTTTCTATAGCAAAGCTGCTGCTAATAGATTCTAACAGTGGGTATTTGGTGGGCTAGAATTAAAATCACAGAATATACTCTGATGTTTGAAGATTTTAGATATTATTTCTGTCTTTCTCAGCATGGTGTAATTATGAGGTTCCAAATAGAGGACCTGAGACTTATTTATGGATTTACCCTCTTACTAAATAGTTACACTATTGGCATCATATACTGTTCTTTGTAATTGTCAAAAAGCATGTATACACCGGTGTGGGCATATGTGTATGCATGTGTGTCCTTTGCATGTATGGATGTATGCATGGACACGTGGAAGTGTGTGTGTGTGTGTGTGTGTGTGTGTGTGTGTGTGTGTGTGTGTGTGTGTTAGCAAATGTGTATATGCATGTGTGTGCAGGAAGAACTTGAAAATCATCATATTCTATCATAACTCATTCTGGTGCAGTGTCATGCTCGGCAGACTGGACCTTGGATCTCCAGTATTCCCTATACATATCTTTATTCTTACAGTGATACATGGCAGTCACGTGAAAAGCAAATGGATTTGGAATTAAATAGCTCTGGGTTAAAATTTTGAAGGCCACTTGGCTAGACTCGTCACCGCTAAAGTGACCTCTGTAATGAGTAATATCGATTACACACTTGGCAGAATCTAGAATTGCTTAAGGAGCAAAGTGAAGTGAGAAGACTCACCCTCAATGTGGGCAGCATCATTTCATGGCTAAGGGCCTGGGCTGGATAGAAAGGATAAGGAGAGCTGAGCACTAGAGTTCATCTCTCTCTGCTTCCTGACTGTGAATGTGATGAGCCCAGCTGCTTTATCCTGCAGCCCTGACTTCCCTGCCATGAATGCCTGGACCTTCAAGCTGTAAGCCCAAATTAAGCCTTTCTTCCTTAAACTGCTTTATCACATCAACAAAAAAAAATGTAACTAATACAACCTCTATATGCCTCAGTTTCCTGATGTGTGCTGCAGGGATAGAGATACTTCCTTATTGGATTTGTGTGAAGGTAAGTTATCAGATATGTAAAGTGTGGAGCGATGCAGCATTTTACAAAAAAAGTTGTTCCTAAGCTTGCACAACAGTGCTGTCTTTTAATCTTTCTTGCTGGGATTTTTCTTCCTGGCCGGTGGCACTGCTATTGACTTGTTCACCCTTTGCCTGGGGAGTCTGACCTAGAATTGTAAATGTCAACGCTGACCAGGTAATGAACTGAAGAGAACTCTTGGAATAGTGATAAACTCTCTGAGCAACTTTGGAGGGTCCCATTAACTGCTGAGTTAGGGCACACATCATAACACGTTTTAAAACTACTGTGTTGCCTTTCCCCTTGAAGATGTCCAGTCCTGTTCTTCTGATCAACATTGGAGCAACCTGATCACAGGAAGAAATAAACAGATCCGCTTACCATGGAGTGAACCCTAGTTGGAACCTGCAGAGTGGTTGTGTGAATTATTTATCTCATTGCTGTGATCAAATACTTGTCCTGAGACTTATGGCAGGGCAGTCAGTGTAGAACTGGGAAGCAGATGGTCACATTGTATTTGCAGTCGGGCAGAAAGGAATGGATGTTGGCACTCAGCTCTTTTTCTCCATTTTTATTCAACCCAAGACCCTGGCCCATGGAATAGTGCTGTCCACAGCAGGGGTTGGTCTTCCACTTCAATTAACCCAATCTAGAAACTCCCTTACAGTTGTACACAGGGGCTTGTCTCCTGGTGACTCTCCATCCTGTCAAGTTGACTTTCAGTAAATACCATCACAGTACTAATCTTCTATTCTTCTACAACTGCTGAGAACTAACCCCCACTAACCAACCCCCATACCAACCCTTGAATTTTCTCCATATTCCTGTCTTACATTTCTTACCCACTTCTCTCCTGGGAAAGCTGTAGTCTTTGTGTTATCCTTCTTGTCCACCCTCTTCTTGTTGCACAGGGCTTTATGTTCTGTGCATGATTTACTCTATAATTCTCTTCATTAGTGTATTGCAGATCGAGTGCAGAAGGGGGGCTGCATTCATTCCATTGATTTTTAAAATTTATACATTTCCTTTCAGTTTCCATGATTAAAATACCATAACAAGAAGCAGAGTGCCAAAGAGGTCCCCAGAAATCCACAAAGATACCTTCACTATAGACTACTAACAAAGGTAGAGAGAGTGCCTGAGCTGACCTACTCTGGTGATCGGATGGCCAAACACCCTAACTGTCATGATAGAACTCTCATCCAGTGACTGATGGTAGTAGATGCAGAGATCCATGGCCAAGCCCCAGGTGGAGCTCTGGGAGTCCAATCTGTCAGAGAGAGGAGGGTTTGTATGAGCAAGAGATATAGAGCCCATGATTGGAAAAAGCATAGGGACAAAGAGCCAAACCAGTGGAAACACATAAACTGTGAACCAATAGCTGAGAAGTCCCTATGGAACTGGACCAGGCCCTCTGGATAAGTGAGACAGTCGATTAAGTTGAACTGTTTAGGAGGCCCCCAGGCAGTGGAGCCAGGACCTGTCCTTGGTGCATGGGCTGGCTTTTTGGAACCTAGCACCTATGCTGGGAAACTTTTCTCAGCCATGGTGTAGGGAGGAGGGGACTGGACTTGCCTCAACTGAATGTACCAGGTTGGGTTGACTCCCCAGGGGAGACCTTGACTTGGAGGAGGTGGGAATGGGGGGTGGATTGGGGGGGGGGAGGAGGGAGGACAGGGGAATCCTGGCCTGATATGTAAATTTAAATTAATTATAAAATAAAAACATTAAAAAATACCATAACAAAATGTAACTTGTGAAAGACCTGGCTTACTTTGGGTTGCAGTTTGATACCTGCAGTTAGAGTCCATCATGGCAGTAGGCAGGGAAGGCATGACATTGGGAGCAGGAAGCTGATCAATTCCATTGACTCTGCACTTAGGAAGCACAAAGAAAGCAGCAAGTGGTGCCCTGCTATGGCATTCAAACTCTGCTTCTAGTGGAGTACTTCTGCCCAAGACTCTCCACCTCATAGAGCTCCATTTCCTTCCCAAAGCACATCTGGGGATGGAATGACAATATACAGGAGCCTATGGGGGACCCTTCATATTCAAACCACCACAGACACCATTATGGTCTTCTCTGAGCTGGGGCATTTTTCAGGATGAAAGATCATGAGTTTCAAGATGGAAGTGGATTTAGGCAAGGTAACACCGTAAGTCACCCCAAACCTTGCTCATGTTAGAGGCTTTCGTAGTTGGATGGAACTGGACTCTCAGCAGCAATGTCAGCTGAGCCATTGTTTTCTCGAGGTTTTTTGTTAATTTGTTTTGTTTTACAATGACAGCTGAATCTTGCTGCCACTGTCCAGGAAGGTGTGTTCAGAGGTAAGTTAGGAGAGGCTGGGGAAGGAGTGAAAACCAATCAGTGGATACATGATTTCTGGAAGTTTCTGAGTCTCAGTCAGGTGAACTGAATCAACAGTCTAGGGTTGAGTTCACTTCTGGTCTTAAAAGTCCAGTTCTAGTACAGAAATAAGATTATGTGCAAGAAGCTAATTCCAGAGCAAGTGATCTTTGGTGAAATGTGAAATATTGGGGCTGAGGCCATGTGTTTGTAGAGCAATTTCCTCAGGATCCATATAAGATTTTTCTACAGAGGACCACAAAGGGAAACTCATGCAGGTGAAGGTGTTCTTTCTGAGTTATCTTTTCCAAAAAAATGTCTCATTCAATGACATGTGTACATGCATGGGTGCATTTGTGTGTATTTATGTTTATGCATGTTTGTGTGTGAGTATTTTGCATTTGTTTGTGTATATATGTGGTATTTGTCTCTGTATGTCCATATACATGAATGTATTAGTCAGAATTTTATTGACTTAATGGGATCTGAGAGATAAACTATTTCTAAAGAAAAAATAGATGTATTCAGCTAACACTTTTAGAACCTGGAAGTCCAAACAGAACTGTGCTCTCTCCAGTGGTTCTGCGGGTATGAATTTTATGTGGTGAGCACAGTTTGAAAGAGAAGCCAGAAGGAGATTCACAGGGTCACACAAGATTTGTAATACCAATCTCTTGAGAAACACCTTAATCTCCTCTGAGAGCACTGTGACACAGGACATCACCACCCTGGGGACAAAGCCCTCAACTCACAAACATTCCAGGGAACATAAAACCTCTAAACAATAGCAGTATGTATGTGCATATTTGAAAATACATTGCTGTGTAGATGCACAGATTTGTGTATATACATATGTATTGGTGAATTTGTGTGCACACACATGAGCATCTGTGGTTACATATAGCTGTAGGTTCCTGTCTGTGCACACACAGAAGTATATACACGTAAAACCTCTACATGAACATGTTTCAGTATCTATGTGTATATATTTGTATGTGTTTGTATGTGAAATCTCAGATGTTTATCTGTTTTCTAGCTTTTAAATTTTATTTCTCTCTCTCTCTCTCTGTGTGTGTGTGTGTGTGTGTGTGTGTGTGTGTATGTGCATCTACATGTATCTGTAGGTTCACATATATGTGTGCATGTGGCTGCAAACCTTGGAAGTTATTTTTTCAGTTTTATTCAACCTTATTTTCTCTTTCTTTCTTTCTTTCTTTCTTTCTTTCTTTCTTTCTTTCTTTCTTTCTTTCTTTCTTTTCTCTCTCTCTCTCTCTCTCTCTCTCTCTCTCTCTCTCTTTCTTTTTTCTTTTTGATACAGAGTTTCTCGCTGGCTTGGAACTTGCAAAGTAGGCTAGGCTGGCTGAACAATGAATCTCAGAGATCCCTCTGTCTCCAGCTCCCTGGTGCTAGGTTTTCAAGCATTTGCCACCATTTTTGGCTTTACATATTGGTTCTGGGGATCAAATCCAGGTCCTCATGCTTTCCAGGAAATCACTGTACCAACTAAGCCCCCTTGCTTTTTCTTATACCTTCAGTTGCTTTATTTTTCTAGTCAAAGCCTTTTCCATCTCATGCATGACTTCCTCGTATTTCTGCTGACCTTGTGCTGTTTGCTCATGTTTCACAACAGATGGTCAGAGTGCATTGGCAGAGAACTACCATGAAGGAAAGGTCTGGACCTCTAAGTAGGAAAAAAAAAAAAACAGCACTTATAGTTATTATGGTTTTCTTGGAACAACCAGATTTCTTAGAAATGTCCACTCTTACCTGAAAATTAAGAAGGGCTGAACATCATGTCAGGGAAGAGAGACATCCTAGTGTACTTGCTGGGAAAAGTCAGTTAATTTAACACTTTTCCACGGGTGTCAGTGGTCACAGTTGTTTGCTTCCTTTACCTGCCTGTCACACACCTGCAGTCTCATAGCACTTTTCCCACCAAGAATTATGGGTGGAAATTTCAGGGCTAGCAGGGATAGCTCAATGGATAAAATACTTTTCATACAACTGTTAAGACTGGAATTTGGATTTCTAGAACTCAGGTGAAGCCAGACTTGATACCATCCATGCATGTGTAATCCTTATGTTCCTATGGCAAGGTGGGAGGTAGAGTCAGGAGACACCCAGAAGCTAGCAGAACAATTACCTTGGCATAAATACTGGGTACAAGAGACCCTGTTTCAAACAAGGTAGAAGGTGAGGACCAATACCTGAAGTTTTTCTTTACTCTCAATATGTGTATCATGGTATATACGTGTCCTCATTTATACATATAAGCATGTGGAGAAACACACACATGAGAGAGAGAGAGAGAGAGAGAGAGAGAGAGAGAGAGAGAGAGAGAGAGAGAGAGAGACCCTTGCATGAGGTCTGACTAGTGTTGCCTGGGCAGGAATGAATGACTTTAGATAACAAACCTCCTACATCATCAACCAGGGAACAAACAGCAAACATAATCAGTCCTGATAATATGCTGAGATTGGTTCAGAACTGGAGCCTGTATTTCTAGTGGATGGCTAAGATATTCAAAATTCAAAGGCTGGACCAATGCAAATTACAAACTCAGCTCATCATAGTCATGGACAGGGGTTTCTGACTAAAGAGAGGATGTCTTCCTCTTATGGAAAGCGAAGAGCCACCCTTGGTGGCTCTAAGTACACTCCTGTTGACTGGGATGAGATTATCCTTAGCAAAAGTCCACTGATTAGGGACTTCATTCATATATAGCACCTGTGACTAATGTTCAGCTGACTAGCTGGGGATGGTACTTCACTAATATGATGTACTGACAGCCCACTATGCCAAAGTCTCTTCATTTATATTTTTCCCACTAAATTAAATCCATATAAATTTGAATTATTTATTTTAAAGTCAACTATACTGGCAATTAAATATTCCATGCATGTATCAAATTACTACATGGTGTTCCATTGCAATAGTGAGATTTAATTATCAGCCTGATGCAACCTTTCATCACCTGGGAAGACAGGTTCTGTCAGCATGTCTGTTGGAGACTATGTTAACTAAGTTAATTGATGATGGAAGTCCAATCCCACTGTGGGAGGTATCATCTCCTAGAGAGTAGTTCCTGAAATCTGTAGGAATAGAGAAATCAAGCTGAGGACAAGTAGGTGAGCATGTATGTGCTCATTTCTCTTTGCTCTCACCTGTGGATGGGATATGACTAGCTGAAGCTCCTACTTTGATTTCCTCATAATAATGGACTTGAACCTGAAATTGTAAGCTAAAGTAAGCTTCTTTCCCCCAAGTAGCTTTTAGTTAGGGTATTTTATCACAGCAACAGAAATGAAGATAGAACATCCATATTTTGTACAACTGAAATAATAATTATTTGCAAACTAACAATATTAATAAAGCTGAAATAAATTCAAAATATTTAAAAGCATATACATCATCAGTAGTTAGTCCAGCAACAATGATTTCTTTTAGCTCCAAAATATTTTCATAAACTAGAAAAAGATTTCTGATAACCACTGGCCACTCTTCTGTCTGCTCAGTCACCTGTCAACAGCTTGTTTTCAACCTGTCTTTATTGAGTTACCTATACAGATATTTCACATAGGTTGAATCACCTAATACACAAACCTCCAGCATGTCTGTGGGAGACTGTCTAAGCAAAGTTAACTCAGGTGCAAAACTCTAAGTGTGTTGCCCATCATTCCATGATCTGGGTTCCTAGACTACAAATAAAACAGAAAGCCTGCTGAGCCCCATAATTCATCTCTCTCTGCTTCCTGGCTGAGGATGCAATGTGACCAGAAACCTCATGCTTCTTCCTCTATGACTTATGTGTCAAGATCAACTGTGCTCTCAACTTGAGCCAAAATAAGCCCTTCCCTTCTTAAGTTCTTTAGTTGAATATTTTACTGCAATAACAAGAAAAGTTAGAAATGAACCACAAGGATCAATCAGAACTATTACTGGTAATAGCATGAGCCTGTCCAGTGTGAGACCCACAGATGTGCTGGCCACAGTGTGGGGTTAAGGAGTAGGGCAGCAAGCAGGATGCCTCTGTGCTCACTATTGTGCTGCCTGACATCAAGAACTTCCTGAAACCTCTTGCCTGGGAACTCATCCTCTTTCAAATTTCAAAGATGGTCCAGTGATCTTCTATGAAATTATGATATGTAAAAATTTTATGAATGTAGCCCTGGCATGTCCAGTGCCAAAGCAGGTCCTCAGTCATACTTCAAACTATTTTATTAGGTATAATAGATATAAAAAGGGAAATTGATAGTCCTGATCCCTCAACAGGGGAAGAGTTACTCATGGATTCTCATATGGAGCACATCTGAGATGCAAGGCCTAGAATGTCCTACTTCTGGAAGCAGGGAGTGAAATGGCGAGTGCCTGAGCTCCGTCTTGGGAAGTCTGTATGGGAAGCTCTCCTCAAAATGTGGACTGAGTCTTTAAGGGAGTTCCTTCAGTTTTAATACCAAAACTCATGTTGACAAACTTTGAGGATTGCTTTTGATTTTTTTTTTTTTTTTTTTTGGTGGTGGTGGTGGTGGTGGTGGTGGTGGTGGCATGTGTTTGTCACACATGTGCACACACACACAGTTTCTATGTGGAAGTCAGAGGACATACTCTGGTGTTAGGCCCAAGGCTCCCTCTAGAGTTTGTTTGAATCAAGGTCTCTCCTTTTTCTTGAAACTTCCCCATGTAAGCTAGGCTAGCTGACTGACTAGCTTCCAAGAACTCAGTGTTTCCTCCTCCCCAGTACTGAGATTACAATTTCACACAACTACACCCAGATTTTTTTTTTTTTGGTTCCTAGGAACAGATTTGGGTCCCCAAATGAGCAAAGCTGGTGTTATCTCTCCAGTCCAGGATTGGTTGGATAATTAAACAGTAAATCAGGTATATGTTGTATGTTTTTGTGGACCTTGCCTGGTATGAAAGAGCTACACGATATGAAATCTAAAGGTTAACTGAAGATGTTTAAATATGAGAGAGCTGAAAATCAAAACAAAATAATTTATTAGGTCTTGAAGTTGGAAAGAAAACTTGACACACAAGCAACTTTCATACTTCCTAGATTTTTGTCTTTTAACAGGCGACTTCCCAGATAATTCCAGGTTTGTAGTGGTTGTTGGGTAAACAAAAGTCCAGCATTCCCAGATCTCAGCCAGCCAAGACTTCTTGTTTCATTTTACCTCAAGGAAGGATAGAAAGGAGGGAAATCTCCAGGTATGAGAAAAGAGGATCCCTTCATTCTGGAATCAAGTGAAGCTTCCTCTCATCAGCAGATTCCTAGCCCAGTTAATTACCATGTAAGACCTTCTGTCTTCTTGGGATAAATAAGTAATTCTCTAGGAATAGCAATGGAAAGTCCATTTACAAGGGGAAGGCATGTCACCCTCTGTGTATTCTGAGTGTTCCCTGACTTCACTTACCCTATTATAATTACAACCAAGTCACTTCCAGAGCCATCTATGGCAATTATCAGAGGAGATGTAAACAATGGGGAATAAAAAGCTCCTTAGCAACCTTTTGAGATGTAACCTGAGAGCCACCAAACGGCATACTATATATGACAAATGTTAAGACAGTTATGTGTCACTTTCCCATGAGAAGCCCATTCCCACCTTTGGGCATCTCTTACTTTCTGTGACCCTTCTTCTTTGAGAAGCCCACACCTATGCTCCAAGCAGTGTTGTCATACTTTCTGCTGAGCATCTCTCTTTCTCCTAACCTATGTATGTAAGCTCATATTTGATTATCTTTAGTAAAATCTCCCACTCTGCTTCATAAACTGGCTAGTCCTAAAACTCTTTCCAGAACTGAAGCATACATTTCAGCACTGAAGAGCTTAGTGTAGCCCAAGCCACAGTCCCACAAACTCTCGAACTCCGTGGCTGCTGAGGCTTGCGGTGTGGTGATGCATCTCTGTCCCCTCACCACTGACATCCTGACAAGAAACGTGGTCATGGATGGCCTTTCACAGAAAGGTGAAGAGTTCTTATGTACAGTGTTTTCCTTTCTTTTCCCAGAGGGCACTTCTCTGAACTGTAGTTTTGTTTTTTACTGTAGTCTGCACTACTTCCGTGGGTTTTTCTAACATGTTATTTTGAGGTGACTGCTGTTCATAATGTTAAATCAAAATACACTTCCCATCTGTTGCAGATAATGCTGGTAATCTCTGCAATAAATGTGTAGCAAGTGCTTTTGGTTTAAATTACCACTATTTTATGTAAAGTTTTCCCACTTACTTGTATTGTAATATTTGAGTGTTTTAAACCAAAGCAGTATTATTATCGTTCCATTATATCTCTGCCATTTCCCAGTTCACAGGAGTAATTTGTGTATATGTGGGGTGTGTGTTGTGTGTATAAGAGAGGGTATGTATTCACACATGCATGCATATGTCCATTCATGTGTTCAATGGAAACCAGAGGAGAATGTCTAGTGTTTCACTCTGTTACTTTGTATCTTCTTCCCTTGAGACAGGGTTTCTCATTGCACCTGTAGCTTGGCCAGCCCTATCAACCCCCAGAAATCTCCCAGTTTCCAGCCTCACCATGTTGGAGTCACAGGCACACATGTAAGCCATCCTCAGCCTTATATTTATTTACTTTTACAAAGTCAAAGAAATACTTTTATTTTTTTTATTTATTTTTGAGATTACAATTGAAGTGCAACTTTTCTTCCTTCCCATTCCTGCCCCCAGATCTTCCCATATATCCCTCCCAACTCTCTTTCAAACTCATAGCCTTTTTTCACTAATTAGTTTTGCATACATATATAAATATGTATATACATATATTCCTAAATATAACTTGTTCAATTCATATAATATTACCTGCTTGTATGTTTTCAGGGCTGGTCATTTTGTATTGGCTAACCAGTTCAATGTGCTCTTCCATGGTGAAGGCCACCTCTCTCATTCCCAGCTTTCCTCAGTTGCCTGTAGTTCTTTGTGTAGGGTTGAAGCCCCACAGGCTTTTCTTCAATTTGACATGTTCAGTATACCTGGTTTTCAGTATGAATGCTGGGTATCAAAACTCAGGTCTTTATTATTGCTTATCAAGTGCTCTTACATGTTGAACCATCTCCTGGAAGTAAATATATTAGACACTGTAGACACTGTTTTATATTGTTTGTTTTTGTTGAGTATTAGTTGTTGCATTGGTTGGTTTTCTTAACTTTATTCTCTGGTACATGAGGACTTGGGGATGATCATGTGCAACCTACAGGAAGTTCGACATAGTTGCTCTGCATGGAGAAAGTCTGGGTTTCATCCTGCACACATTATGATTCTTTCACACCTTTAACCACTCCACTACTTTGTCCTTTGACTTTTCTCTCCTTTCAAATAAACTACTTGTACTCTAATACAGTCCTAGGGGAACTCAAATTCAAATGTTAGAGCTGTGGATCAGAGTTCATAGGGCACCAGCTGGGATTTCCAGGTCTGTGTGTCTTAGAACAAAGAATTGGAACAGGGACACAGGAATAGTGATTCAGAGAGATTTATTAAAAGAACACTAATGAGGTGGCAGTGCAACAGTTTGCCAAGAATGGTTAGAAACTTGAGGTGCTGGGCACAAGAGCCCACGTCTTTGAACTTTGAGGGGTCATTTGTAAAGCCCCAACCTCTAGATCTTGGGTTTGTTTCTAGAATGCACTCTCCCATACATGTATCCCTGTTGGGAAGGATTTTCAGGTTTTCCACCAAGTGGATTCAAATATTAACCATTTTTTCGTATGTATATATGTGTATGTGTATAGATTTGTTAACACACCTCTAGGCACAGGTCTGTGTGCAGATGAATATGTATATCTGTGCTGGGGCCCCAAGTTGGCATTGGATATTTTCCACGATTGCTCTCAGTTTTCATTTACTGAGTCAGGTCTCTTGATTTAACCTAGAGCTCACTAATTAGCTCGTCTAATTAAGCAGCTTGCCCCCAGGATCTCCTATCTTGGTCTTCCAAAGACTGGGATTACAGACCACTCTTGTGAATACCTTGTTTTCTTGTAGTTTCTAGAATTGGAATCTTTCAGGTGCTCAAGCTTTTAGGACAAGTACTTCATCCACTGAACCATCTTGTCAGTCCTAACACATTAATCTTATACTTTTCTGTCCCTGTTCTCCCCTTTAGCCACTGTAACAGCTATTACTCCATTTACTAATTGATGGAGTTGGTAAGCAAACCCAGATTGCCTTCACTCCAAAGATCATCTGTACTCCACTATACCATTCAGTCTTCAATGAAAAGCACGTGAGGCATAAGCTTAATTCTAAAGTGTGGAGAATTATAGACAGACATCAAGTGACTACACAAATAGAGAGGCAGTCATAGAAAAGCTGAGTGAAAGTGAAATAAGAACAGATGCAGTTTGTGTTGCTGGGAGATTGCTCCACTGGACAGAGTCTCCTTCCATAATTACGCTATTCAGTGGGAGAATGTGATGTTTAAACACTGTTTGTCATGTGCCTGGCGGTGAGAGATAAGGCTTTCGCCTTCAGTATTGCATTTAACACTCAACAATCAGATAACACAGAGATCCAAGAATCTGTTACCAGGTATTAAAGCAGCACATCATCTAACAGCATAACTAGCATGTTTTACAACAGCCTATGAGTTTGAGGGTTAGGAATGTGAGCTGCTCCTGCTGGGCTAGCCTGGGTTTCATAGGGACATTGAAGGAGGAGCAGAGCACTCTTCAAAGTATAAAGGAGTCACTCACCTGTGTGTTGCCTCAATCAGACATGTGGAAGGCTGTTAAATTTTATCCCCACATGGTGTCTGTGTCAGGGAGAAAGTTGTACCTGGAGTGGGCAGCATCACTTCCAGTGAGTTCCAATGGAAAATCCACTACAAGTTAGTGCAGATACAAAGGAGAAGAGAAAGCTGGGCAGTGGTGGCTCATGCCTTTAATCTCAGCACTCTGGAGGCAGAGACAGGTGGATCTCTGTGAGTGTGAGGCATGCCTAGTCTAAAAAGTTAGTTCCAGGACAGGCTCCAAAGTTACAAAGAAACCCTGTCTTGGAAAAAGAAATAAAAACCAAAGGGGAAAAGAAACAGACCCTGTCCATGAAGACATATGAAAAGCCATTGTTCTTATTTATTTGACTTCCTGTGTGTATATATGTGTGTGTGCAGAAGTGTATGTGTAGATGCCCATGCACATGTATGCATTGAAGAAGCCAACACTCAACTTTGAGTGTCTTTTCTCAGGAACTGCACACCTTGTTTTTGAAAGGGTCTCTCACTGGGACTCACAAGCTGGTATAGAGGGCTGGCAGGTAAGTCCCCACACTCTCTGTTCTTTCCACCCCAGTGATGGTTTTACAACTGAACACCACCATCTCCACCACCATTTTAGGCAGGTTCTGGATATTGAACTCAGGTCTTCATGCTTGCATTTCAGTATTTTTGCCACTGAGTCATATGCTCACTCTTTTTCCTGTTGCCTTTAGTTAGTGGTATGTAAGGGACATTTTCCATCTTTATTTTATAGATATAAAAAAAAGTGTCCAAAAGATAATTTGTAAGATGTCAAAGGAAACAATGTTAATAAATAGAAAAACTGCATGTTTAACCCAAAGATTCTGATTTATTAATGATAAAACCCTGTTCCTGGAGGAAGTGTTATATAAATGTTTAATTGAAAGAAAAGATGAAAAATAACATTTCAGGGGGTGTTTATTAAACTACCAAGTATTAATTTTCCTTCCTTAATAGAACACTGTGACATTTCTCAGTTTGAAGTTTTCATATTATTTTTAAGGGAGCAATGTTCCTAGATTTTAAAACCTGGCACACTTCCTAGCTTGCCCTGAATTGAGAATGGCCATGTGCCCTTCTTATGAATGATAGGCTGACTATAAGCAGAAGTCACTAGTTTTCCAGAAGGTTGATTTAGCAAGTGTGCACATCTTTGCTCTTCTTTTTATACCTGGAAGAGAGGGGATGGCTGGAGCCTCTGAAGTCACTTTATATGGAAGGAGATAAATGGTACACTGTGTGGAGAGTGGAGCAAAAATCTTAAAAAAAAAAAAAAGAAGGTCTGAATTTCTGGTAATAGCTATAGCCAAAATGAAGTACTAGTTCTGGACTGCCTAGTGTTAGAGTTGTTATTAATGGGGACTAAAGGAAACTTTGTATTTAGACTCTTTAACTGCTTTTCCTGATGCATATATTATATCAAATATAATAAGAAAAGAATAATTTGTGAGTTTTGTGACCTATGGAATCACATGGAAAAAGAGGGAAAATGCTTTTTTCCTTTTTAGACAAATTTCCATGCTCTAAACTAAATGTATGTGATTAACAATGACAAACAATGGTAACTTGAGGACAGGGACCACCTCTCAGGGCTCTCCATGCTCTAAATTAAGTTAATGTATCTGATTAAAAAGGACTGAGCAGTGGTGACTTTGAGGCCAGTGGCCATCCCTCAGAAGTCACTGGTCCCATAGAGAAGTCACACAGGGACGTGAAAATATGGAGGTCCCTTGCTGTGGCTAAACTGTAGGCAAATCAGGAAGCATCCAGTGAAAGGAGAAGCTGGAGCACCAGGAGAGTCTGGAGCTGCAGATCATGGCTGCTCTGCAGACAGGAGAGAGGGAGGGCCTCTGGGCTGGCTAATGTGTGCTGTGCTGTGCCTGTTCTAACTGCTCAGCCACAGTCTCTGTTCAAACAGCACGACTGAGGCTCTGTGCTTGTGTCGTCCTCAACTAGCAAATTCTAATCACACTGGTTCCAAACACCTTATACTGAAGTCTCAAAAAATACCTCATCTTATCAGGACACATGCAAAGACTAGTTTCAATATATATGTAAAAGTCTGGAGAGATGGCTAAGTCGGTAAAGTCACTGCCATGGAAGAATGAGGACCCGAGGGCAGATGCCCAGCCCCCATGTAAAAGCCACAGGTGTGTCTGTGCCCCCAGTACTGGGGGAGGGCGAACATGCAAGAGGATCCCTATAACTCTGACTGAAATTGGGGTAATGGCAGGACAGCTGGACACTTAAAAGCTATCTTATAAAGAAGAAAATGACTGCAGCGTGTACCCAAGGAAGTCAAAGTGTAGAAGAATCCTGCATCTGATTATATATATAAATAGAACCAAATTAATGAGCTCCAGGTTCAGTGAGAGAGTCTGCATTAAAAAAAATAAATGAGTGCAAAGTGGTCAAGGAAGACATCTGATGTTGACACCTGGCCTCCACCCACCAATGTATGTACACACACACACACACACACACACACACACACACACACACACACACCATCTTGAAGAAGAGCATAGTCAGCAATCATCAAACATAATCAGCTCATTAATTTCCTGCTCAGTTAAACTTTGCTTTCCTCAGGAGGAAATGAGATTGGCTCTATGGGGCCACACTTTGTGGGAAGTTAATGAGGTCATGGAGAAAATGTTTACTAAATTTTGAGAAAAATACTTAGAATACAATTTCATTTCAGTCAAAGAACACATTCATTCAAAAAAGACTTTGGGTCACTTTGCTTGCCACACTAAGATTTTTCCCTGGGCTCAGCCTCTACTATATATATCGGGAGGCTGACGCTTTCCTCTGAGCATCACATTCTTTCATTTTTGGTTCTGTGATGGTTTATGCTGTTGTCAACTTGAAAGACTCTAGGATCGCCTTAGAGATACAGCTCTAGGCCTGTCTGCTGGGTTAACTGAAGAATGCAGCCCCACTTTAAATTCTGCATTCCTGGACTGAACAAAAGGGGAAATTCATCTGAGCAGCAGCATTCACTTCCCTCTGCTTCCTGACTGTGGATGCAATGGGATCAATCTAAGGCTGCAGCCCATGGGATGGCACTGCTCACCTCAAAATAGAAAGCTATATATTCCCTCACAACACATTATGGAGGCTTGTTTTCTACATGGCTAGAGATGGTGCCTAGGTGATCAACAATAGTAATCTACACAGGTCCTGCCCTTCCTAGCTAAATCCCACTCTGTGAAAGAACTCTAGTTCTCCTTTGAAGTCGAATGGTCAAGGCATGTGTATACCATGGACAGATATTAAGGGTTGCTTCTAGTTGGTTTCAGCTGTAGTTCTCACCCATTGGTCCAAGGACAAACAGAGAAGGAACACTTTGACGTGAAAAACAACATTGTTGTAAGTGACCTCTATCTACGCAATGTTCTACTTTGCCATGCACGATCCTAGACACAGAGGAGTAGTATTTCCAGAGGTTGTGTTCTTTTCCCTCTATCTAGCATTATGAGGCTAGTTCATGGGACATGTGCATGCTTTAAATTTTCTCAACTTTATCATACAAAATAAACACTACGACATTTAAAAATACATGTAAATATCTGAAAATTACATGGCATTAAATATTAATAAAAGATCCTGTGGTCAGATTGTTTAAAACCCCTTGAATTATGGAAATGTTCCGTTTTCAATGTCACAGTTGGACTAGGAATAAAAGGTGGTACAGTCTCCACAGTGAGAGGAAGTCTGCATAGTCCCTGGACATATGTTTTGATCACCTAGTTTTAAATAGACCTATGGGACGAGACAGACTCTTTTACTTGTGTGCATTTTGCATATACATGTAAACATGTATGTGTATGTCCCTGCATGTTGAGGCAACAGGTCTGTGTTAATGTTTTCGTTAATCCCTCCACGTTATTTTTTGAGGCAGGGTCTCTCACTGGACCAGGAGCTCACTGATTGGCTAGACTGTCTGGTGAGCGAGCCCCAGTGACCCTCCTGTCTCCACCTCTCAAGTGCTGACAGATGCCCCTTGCTGTAGTCAGTCTTCACATGGTGCTGAGAACACACACTTTAGTCCTCACACTTGTGTGGCGAGTAAGCACTTTACTGAGGAAACCATTTCCCAAGCCCCTCTTTTCTTTCTCTGTTCTGTTCTTGTGACACATGGGACTACATGATCGATTCAGTCCAGCCTGAAAAGGAGTTGGACTCAGAGGGGCCACCCTGAATTTCTGTGTTCAGAGCTGCCCATGGCTGTAGGCACATGGCTATTTGAGAGAATTGATCACTATTGTTTAGATCCTGTACACCGAGCTTTGTTACCTGTTGTATAAAAGATTCTAATGGATAAAATCTTTATGACTCCAACTCTAAGAAATGGAAGGGCATCAAATCCCTGAAGGTGCCTAGCATGACTTTCCCCTTAGTGGTTTCCTAACTCTCTGATGTGAAGTCCCACTTCAGGGCAGTTAATACATTTCTGTAGCTCACTTAGCCTGTTCAAAGAGTTGCTATTGGGACATGAAATGCCCTAGTTTTGCTCATTTACTTTTAAAAAGTCTAAAACAGGAATAAACCAGTTCATGGCCCTCACTCAGCTGAGACTCCATGTTAAATCAATAAAGAATGCCTTGGGAGGAGGAAATCCTTTTGTATCTTTAATCCAAAGGAATGAATTCTTCAGCCACTTTTAAATATTAGCATAAAACCTCAAAACTAATTTCTCTATGGAAAATATATTTAATGCAGAATATGTCCTAAGAGTGTGATACCTAGAATTTTAAAATTTCCTCATGTTGTTAATGTCTCTGCAATTCAGCATTCACTGTCTTATATACACTGAGGTGCCATTGCATGATGCCTATTGCCAGGCAACCAATTAATATCTGTTCAATTGTTCAGCCAGAGGATTGTTAAGTTGAAGTAATGGGTTCTCAAAGGTAGACTTTTAAATATTTTTCTTCTACTTTTTGTGATTATAATTACATTATTTCTCCCTTCCCTTTCCTGTCTCCAAACCCTCCAGTATACCCCTCCTTGCTGTCTTCCAAATTCATGGCTGTGGTTTTTTAATAATTATATATATATATATATATATATATATATATATATATATATATATATATATATTCCTAGATACATAAAAACACCTTACTCAGTCTGTACAATGTTACTTATATGTGTTCTCAGAGCTGGCCATTTGGTTTTGGATGATAAATTCATGTACTTTTACTTGCAAAAAAGTACTTCTCCTGGTCTCAGCGTTCCTTAGTTCCCTGTAGTTCATTGTTTGGAGTTGAGGCATTAAGGACTTTCCCCCATCCACTTTAGTGTGTCTATTTCTGTCCTTGTTAAGCTCATGTTTAGGCAATCATGTTCTGAGACTTTATGGTAGACATTTGGTATTTTAATTATCTTGCTTGTTTTGTTCCTGTCTGCCATCTTACATTATATCTCATCTATTTACCCATCTACTATTTATCTAATCTATTCTCTATTTGTTCTTATTTATCACTTACTTTATTAATACATCTATCTATACATCTAATTGTAATAATCATTTTAACTAAATGAAGATATATAAGACCTAATATGTACTAGGTCTTATGCAATACTGACTTGTTTGAACACCCAAAAATGTTTATTTAGCAATTTCTATGACCAAGGGTTTGCATTTTCAAAGGAATAAACTCCTCATTACTTATTTACAAATTTGCCATAATTTCTTCATAAAAATAATCAACTATAATACTGCACTAAGATGAACTGATAAACATACACATAAACAAATAAGTAGGTATGGGGTGGGAGAGACGGAAGGGGGGTTAGAGTTATAAAAAAATCATGAGTTGAGTATATAAAATTGGGAGTTCACCTACTGGGAAGGAGCCCAGAGAATTCCTGCAGAGAGGACATTCAATCTGCCACATGGAAGAAGGCATCTGCCATGCCACCTGTGAAGGAATCCTCTTTGGAAACACCCAAAGGCTCAGTGTATCTGTCCTTACTTGCAAAGTATGTTGGGTCATTATAAACAGAGAATTTGGTGGCTGTAAGATGAATCTTAAAAGTTCTTATTAATAAAATCAAACCTGAGGCCAGTTATTGGGGTGAACACTGGAAGATCAGAGAGACATAACAAACCACAGCTAACCTCACCGGGCCAACTTCTCAGCCGATCCTGTTTCCTCAGACTGGAAGCTTCTGAGTCCTCATCCAAATGGATCTTAGCTGAACTGTGCTGCTCGAAAGCCTGAAAGCTTAACCAGCCAAATGCTTCTAGTTTCTGGCCCTCACACCTTATATACCTTTCTGCTTTCTACCATCACTCCCTGGGATTAAAGGCTCACTTTCTGGGATTAAAAGCATGAGTCACCATGCTTGGCTATATCCTTGAACAGATGGATTTCTGCCTCTGGAATGCTAGGATTAAAGGCATGTGCTACCACTGCCTATCCTAAGTATCTAGTGGCTTTTCTATTCTCTGACCCCAGATAAGTTTATTAGGGTACACAGTATTTTGGGGAACACAATACCACCACAGGTGGCCTGTATCAACCAGACTTAGATGATCACCAAAATTCTGAATATAATCACAGAAGGCTCAGGATATCAAAGAGGAATGTTCTATGCTCAGTCTTGACAGAACTCAGAGGAAACCAATGAAGTTGTAGTAAGAACACTTTTGTTTGAACCTTCGATGTCTTAATGTCTTTAATAAAAAAAAAAAAAAAAAAAAAAACCTGATACCAGATATTGGGATGAAAGCTGAAAGATCAGAGAAGCAGAGCAAGCCACAGCCAACCTCATGTGGCGAACTCTTTAGCTGATCCTGTTTCCATGAATCCTCAGATTGAAAGCCTTTGAGTCCTCACCCAAAAGGATGTCAGCTGAACTTCCTTAGTTTCTGTTTCCTCAGGCCTTGTATACCTTTCTCTGGCCTGCCATCACTTCCTGGGATTAAATGCATGTATGATTCCCAGTACTGGGATTGAAGGTGTGTGCCACCACTGTCTGGCTCTGTTTCCAGTGTGGCCTTGAACTCACAGATATCCAGATGAATCTCTGCCTCTGAGTGATAGGATTAAGGGTGTGTGTCACCACTGTCTGGCCTCTATGTCTAATCTAGTGGCCGGCTCTGTCCTCTGATCCTCAGACAAGATCATTAGAGTATACAATATATCGCCACAGAACACAACTTGTCTCATTAAAGAAAGGCCCAGGTGACATATCATTAGTATGAATGTAAAAGTAAAACTCTATGTTTTGGCCAGGCTGAAAGCACTTAAGATTTACTGATACCTTTATCACTCATGAGGATGCATTACAGTTGATAATAGGAAGTGGTTTTTGTTTTTGTTTCCATTATTTCCTTTTACTAGAGTAAAGGAAACAATTTTCATATGAAGAATTAGGTTCTGTTTGACAGAGGAAGAAAACTGAGGATAGGCTTCCAACAAGCAGGATGAAGCCAGGCACTATGGTGAAGTAAAAGTAGTGTAATGAATGGGTGGAACAAAAGTACCTTGGAAGATGGAGGATCTCATCTCCATGTCGCTTCTACCTAACTCTCCAAAATCAGCCTTTGCCTTTCTCATTCTTCCTGTTATGAACCTTCTGTCTCACACAGGCTTTGCTTCAAGCCTTGACAATTCTAACATTTATTCTGTGTTACAACCACTGCTCTAGTTAGCTTCAGTAATACACTGGACATAGTCCAGAATCCTCTGAGAAAGTCACTCAGAAGATTACCCAGGTCAGATTGCCTGTGGCCATGATGAGGAGACATTTTCTTGACTGATGATTGATGTGGAGGGCCCAGCCCATTCTGGGTGACACCATCCATAGATAGGTATGTCTGTGCTCTATAAGAAAGTTGGCTGGGTATGAGCCAGAAAACACAAGAAAAAGTGAACCAGTTAAGCATTCTGCCTTTCATGGCTCCCACCTTGAGGTCCTACCATGATTTCCCCCAGTGAATGATTGTGAATTTGAAGTGCAAGCCAATTCAACTCTTTTTTTTCCTGAAGTTGATTTTAATCATGTTTATCAAAGAAAGGGAAAACAAAAGAACAAATACATTAGCTCAACTACATTCATTCCAAGAAAACTTTCTTAAGCCAGTTATGTGACTTCCTGTGAGAGGCAAACAAACTTCTATTCACCCTAAACAGGAAACCCATGGCAGATCACAGTAACAATCCAACCAAATTCCAACTTAGGAAACATCTGAATTTTGGGGGGTTACTTACAAAAGTATGAGTGAGGGGTTAATTACAGGAGCATGTAGACTGAAAGGCAGCTGCATCACTGAAAATTCCACCCCCTCCATAATGATAGCTCATGAAAGCTGCAACCCTGAAGATCTCTGTACAAATTTCAGGAAGATTGACTGGCTGGAGAGTCTCCTTGTCCTGACATTTGTTATCTTGTGAATATTTTAAGTTTTGAGAACTTCATAGAAACTTGAGGTATTTTGCTTCCTGAGCCTTGAGACAGGGTTTCTCAAAGAACCTAAAACAAGCTGTCAGCAAGAAAGTCCTAGGAATTTTCTTATCTCCACATGTGATCCCCCATCTCAGTGATGGAGTTCCAAGTGCCAATGTCCACGTCTAGCTTTTATGTAGATACTGCAGATTTGAACTCAGATAGGGCTGGGCTATTCCCCAGCCTGAATGCTGGCAAAGTGGTTTTGCCCCTAGAGTTCACTGTAGCTGGAACGAACTTAACTAGTGAACTCTAGGGGCAAAACCACTTTGCTTGCATTCTCTGCTCATATCTCCATTTACAACAGTTCTCTTTATTTATATTTTATCCTGGTACAACATTTTACTTTTATAAGCCAGGGTCATGCAGCCCTGGCTGGCTGGTTTTATGACACTTAGAGATTCAAATATCATAAATGACTTTTGACATATAGCAAATGTCATGTTACATTCCAGAGCTTAGCTTGTTTTGAGCAAATTTGTGACCTCTTCTTGTGATTTTTTTTTTTAATAATAAAAACTCCACTAAACTTGTCTGAATAGTTCTCCTGGATTAGCCCTGTTCTTTTCTCCGTGTCAAAACTTGCTGACCATTGTGCATTTAGGCTAAGATTGGTTTTGTTCTTCTTTCTTTGGCTTTGCCAATTCTCTGGTGTGTTTGCAAATTAATGTGGCAAGTCAGGTTTCAAAATGCCTGAAGAAGGGTCTGGAGAGAGGGCTCAGTGGTTAGGAGAACTTTCTGTTCTTCCAGAGAACGCCCAGTTCAATTCTCAGCACCTGTGTTTGGTGGCTCACAGCCAAACGTAAGGGACTGATGCCCTCTTCTGGTCTCTGAGAGTACCTTTCATAAATATGGTGGTATGCATTCAACACACACACGTACACAAACAAAAAAATAATAACAATAAAATTTTTAGAACGACTGAAGAAGTTAGTCTTCAGTAAATTATCAACTGAGTCATTCAAAATTTGAGTAACATTTATTCAAATTTCCACAGAAGTATAGCAACACTTGCATTTCAATTCTTAGGCATTACATTCCTTGTTCTATTGAAGGGATAGTAAACTTAGACAAAGGAATTGGAAACTGACAAACAATAGAAGCAATAAAGATAATAGCATATCTAATCCTAAACCATTAAGAACATGCATTTAGCATGGAGAGATGTTAATCAAAGCTCAAAATTTCAGTGATGAGATGCAAGTTCAAGAATTCTATCATATGTTGTAGTGACTACAGTTAATGAAAATATGTTGTAAGCCAGGTGAGTTGGCAAAGGCTTGTTATCCCAAATCCTGGGAGAGTGTGCCATAGAATTGTTTCAAGATAATCTGAACTGTCTTCTGAGACCCAGTCTCAAACAAACAAATAAGTAAACAGACCCACACAGAGAACTTGCTATTCATTAAAGAGACCCAAAAGAATATATTTTAAATGTTCTTACCCTCAGATAAAAATGTAAGTGTGAGCTATGAATATAACTACACACACACTATACATATATATAGTGTGTGATATATATGGTATATATATGTATAGTGTGTGTTTTGTGTGTGTGTGTGTGTGTGTGTGTGTGTGTGTGTGTGTGTGTGTGTGTACACGTGAGCAGGCAGATGGAGGCTAGAGAAGGATATCAAGTACTGTCTGTTATATCTCCCCAGCTCATCCCCTTGAGACAGTCTCTCATTGAACTGAAAGCTTGTCATTTACACTTTACACTACACTGACTGGCCAGGGAGCTCCCAGGATCTGCCTATGTAAAGCCCAAAATTCTGGCATTGCAGGCAAAGGGTGTGAAATCTAGCTTCCTTTATGTAAGCTATGGGAATTCAAACACAAGTTATCAAGCATGTGGATAGACACTCATATTTACAGAGCCACCTTCCCAACAAATATAAAGATGTTAAATAGCTACTCCATGACATGTGACTCTATCATGTTGGGCAACATAAATGCATATTACAACAAATAAGCAAAAATAAGAGTCACCAAATTGCATTTGTGGACACTCAGCTAAGATTCACGGGTATGCTTTATTGTCCCACTCTTTTTGTGGCAGGCCCAAAGATCTTTGGTTAACAGTGAGCAAAATCAAAGCTTAGAAATAAGGAAAGAGGTCCTTTGTATTATAGCAAGATTCATCAGCTCAAGTCCACACAGTGTCCCTCCTTCACTCTGTCAGGGTTCCATGCTGCTTCCCTGTTAGCACTTCAGGACAGCGGGAGAAGTCTGAAGGGAACGAGACACTGTTATTTGTTAGTACTTTAAAGTGTGTTCAGTGAGATTAACTCAATCTGTTCCTAATAAGCCAGTTAGAAATCCAGTTTTTTCTTTGTATATTCCCATGTTTTTGCAAAGTGGTAGCATATTTTATGAAAAGAAACTTCATGGTTCTCCTTGCTTCAGTACAAGTCCTGTACATTAGGAAATCTTGGGAACAGAGCATGGCACTGGTATATTTTGGTGGTGAGTTTTAGATATACATACTGCATGCTTGTCAGCAGCCACTTTGTGGATTAAACTTGCCTCTGATTTTGTTTCTCTGGCTCAGCACATCAAATAGTTTCTCCACCTAGCTTCTTTTTAATCTAGTTCAATGATAACCTAACCCCTGAAATCATTAGATTACAAAATATATCATATCTTTATTACAAAGTTCAGTGAACTCTGAAAGATTTGACTAAATCACTGAGTTTTACTTAGTTTTGTGATCTCTTTTATGTATTTTATGTAATTTTATTTCACTATAGCTCTTTGAGATCTGTTGCCCTCTTCTGGCTACTGTAGGCACTGCATCCATGAGCACGTGCAAACACGTAGCTACAGGAATAAAAATGAAAATAAAATCTTTTAAAAGTACATAAACGCTACTGCGTTGCATAATGACTACCCAATGAGTGATAAATATTGAAGACTTTCATCTGTTCACTTATTTGAAGAAAGTAATTATTATTTGCTACTTATAAGTTTATAATATGATGAGAGGTAAAAATCTTTTAAATTGTCCTTTATAGTTTTTGTTTTGTTTTGTTTTGTTTTACCGTTCTATTTTTTTAAATATCAGATAAACAGTCACCTGCTACCTCAAACAGAATATGTTTTTAAAATTATTATTCTATTAACTTTTAATTTCCTATTATTGGTGTGTGTGGATGCACATTTGCAGCACACATGTTTGGTTCTCCTTTTCCACTGCGGGGTTTTCAGATGGAACTTGGGTCTTCATACTCCCAGGGTAAGTATTTTTAACCAACTGAAACCTATAACAAGCTCTTAGTCTATACAGCCATTGTTTTTATTCCTTTTCTGAAACCTCTCATTATCTGAAATTTTAATGTGTCTAGAATAAATACTTCCCAGAGATAAGACTTCATTCCACACAACCTCCCTTTAAAGATAGAATGTCACTTTCTAGCATTTCACACAATTTCTCTATGCCTATTTTTGTACAAAGAGCTTTGATTTGTCATAACCTTTGTAGTGATATCCTCCTTGGATCAGTGAAGGCTGCCTTCCAGTGAGCTCATGAAATGGGAAGTAGCACTCTTGACTTAGACTCTGAAGGCATAGTTCAATGAAACATCACTTTCCACTATTTTTAAATCCTTCAGTACCAAAATAACACTGCAGTTTGTACTTCCCTTCTCTAGATTTTTGCTTCTCGTTTTTTTTTTCATTTCTGAGATATAATCTTGCCTTTCATACACTAACAACCAATGGCTAGCTCCACTCTTCACTAACTACCAATCAATGACCACTGTGTGTTCTACGTACCTGACATGACAATCACTTTAATGGCTGAGTCATTTCCTAAATCCAGACCCTTTTAGATTATTTGGATGAAATCACTATAGCTACAAGGGTCTAAAAAAGAGAATCATAGGTTGAAGTGAGTATGAAAAAAAGGCACAGAGAAATGCAACAACATTGCTTATCATGAAGAGTGGCAAAGGAGCCGAGGCATGAGTGAAGGCTACAGGAGGTGGACATGAGAGAGAAACATCATTTCCCCCAAAGGATCCAAAAAAAACCTGGCCAAACTGACACCTTGATTTTAAGCCCAGTTGGCACTGCCAGGCTACCAACTATAAGATATGGAAATATAGGATATATACATATATGTATGTATATATATGTATGTATATGTATATATATATATATATATATATATGATAGGATAAAAGGATGGATTGTTGAACCTACTTTTAAAGAGCAACTTGTTTAAAATGTTTTACATTGGTATAGATTTTAGTTTATTGATACAAATTTAAAGTTAATTTTGTTATACTGTATGTATATTTCTACTCTCATTTAAGGTATTATGTTTATTTAACTCATTTAATTGTAATGGATAATTAAGAAATATAGATTGATAATTAGTCTATAATAGTCAAACTTATAGTCATGTTTTCTAGGTATACATAGATATAATTCAATTAGGTAGGTAATCTTCAAACATTTCAAAAACCTACAGAATATGGCATTTAAAATGTTTTAAAAACTTTGACTTCCTGGACAATGAGACAAGTCTGCTCCTGTCAGCACTGATTTACTTCAGAAAGGAGGATGGGCATCAAAGATACTCCATATGGAGTTTATCTTCTTCTTGGCAAAAAATAGCCATTTGGACAAGAAATTGCTCTTGCCTAGACTGCTTGAGAAAATGTTGTATCGACTGGACATGCAGGACCCATAAAAAAGTGACCACTGAACTTTGCAAGGCAAGATGGTCCTTTGGGTTCTTGCTTCACAGAAGAAACTGCCAGACATTCTACAGGTCATAGAGAGAAGCAACCGAGAGACTCTAGATCTGTAGGCTGAAGAATGGATATCCCAACATTGCAGAAGAACTTTTGGTGACTGTCCAGGCAGCCAGCTATCTCTGTCATTCTAGATTTTTAGAAGTTGCTCACAATACATTTCCTGTTTACTTCAGTAATATTATATCTTTTTGGAGTCTTTGATACAGTTGAAGACTAGATAGTTAAAATTTTCCTTAGTTATGATAAAAGATCAGTTAGATATTAAACCTTAGACTCACAAATATAGGATAGATAGCATATTTTCTTTTAATTTTGGCAAATATAAATAGACTAGATATTGTAACTGTAATTCTTGCCATTCTGTATGCTATGAATGTGTTGCTCTGATTGTTTGATAAATAAAATGCTGATTAACCAGTAGCCAGGCAGGAAGTATAGGCAGAATAAGCAGAAAAGGGGAATTCTGAGAAGAGGAAGGCTGATTCAGGAGACATCAGCCTGCCATCCAGCAAGCAGCATGTAATGGCACACAGGTAAAGCCATGGAACATATGGCAACATATAGATTAACAGAAATGGGCTGAGTTTAAATGTAAGAGCTAGTCAGTGGTAGGCCTAAGCTAATGGCCAACAGTTTTAATTAATATAAGCTTCTGAGAGATTATTTTATAAGCAGCTGCAGGGTCCATGGGGCTGGGCAGGACCAGAGAAAACTTCCAGCTACAACCAACCTACAGAGATGAAAGATAATGAATTTATGTTTTAAGCAATTTAAATTATTTAAGCTTGCAGTAGTGTGTTGTACTGGCCACATGAAGTAATGTGTCATTATTGGTTTTGCATGTAAGAAAAGACAAGTGGTAAGCTCTTTTTTTATGTGGATATTGAAGGGAAATAGTAAGATGAGGACAAAAATCAATGGAGCTGGAGAGATGGCAGCCATGGTTGAGAGCACTTGCTAATATTCCAGAGGACCTTAGCTTGGTTCCCAGCACCCACAAAGTTAATTCTTGCTTCAGGGAGTCTGACACCCTCTTTTGTCCTCTACAAGCACCCACACACAAAGGATGTGTACAAATGTACACACACACATGTGCAAGCCCCCCCACACACACGGGGGGGGGACCAGAATAAATCTTTATTAAAGAAAATAATTAGAGGAGAAATTAGGAGGACAAGAATTACTAAGAACTATTAACATCTCATTTTCTACAATATTGTCCTCACATCTTTTCCTTAATGCTGTCAGCATAATGCATTCTTAGAATTCAAGGAAGACACTACTTGACCATTTATGAATCAAAATAAAATTATAATGTATGCTGGTAGATAAGAAAATCTCTGCCTCTTTTCCAGAAACTAAAAGGCTTATCATAATAAAATAACCAGTTGAGCCATCTAGTTATGTTGAAACTATTATACCTTAAGAAAAATACTGTTCATTATGCATTGCAGTTTTATGTAATTGCACCATAGCAATTTGTTCAAATGACCCCTTTTAAGAAAAGGAATGAGATATCTTGAGGAAAATAAAACATTTGATCTTGCTGTGAATCCCAAATGATTGCATCTTCATCATTTATAAAGTCTAAAAAATACCCTGATAATTTGAATATGTTCATAGGCAAAAAGGCATCCTCCCAATTAGTGCCCAATCAGTACAATGAAGAGAAGTAATGTAGGTAGAGATGTTTACTCTTTCAGTCTACTCAGCTGCCTTGAGACAGCAAGCATGATACATCTCTTGGAGACACACTTTCATTTCTATTCCCTTTCTTTCTTTCCTTCTTTCTTTCTTTCTTTCTTTCTTTCTTTCTTTCTTTCTTTCTTTCTTTCTTATTAATTTTCCCTTGTTACAATTGTGAATCAAATGTTGTAATAAGCATTGTGATTTGCTTGCATTAATTACCTTAATCCATAGATATATAAATGATAAGGACAGAAATACAAATAATTCTTTCCAATATCTAGCATTTGATTAGTCTATAATACAGCTACATTACCCTTTCTACAGTTCAAAAAATACATGAAATGAAAAAATTGAAGCTTGAAACAATTTTGTATCAAAGCAGAGAAAGTCACAGCCCTTTTCTATGAGAAATAGTTGAATCATGTGGTGAATCCTGCGGTAAATGTGCAGTTAAGATGAGAAAGACTGATATCTATAGTTTCTTATTCAAAGAATAACAAGGAAGTTTCAGTCATTTTCGTTAATGTGTGCAGTAAATGTGAGTTGAAATAAGGAAGAGAGATATGTATCGTTTCCTTATTCAGAGAATAACAAGGAAATTTTGGTCATTTTAAGTAATGATCAAGGAAAACACATAGAGTATTTGAAAAAAAAAAAAAACCTAAGACCTGTGGTTCTTTTCATTTATTGCAGAGACTCTTGGGTTGGATCCAGAAGTTGCTAAAGCAAACACCTTGGGTTTTGTTGGATGCCTTTCTTCAGTCCAATACAACCACATAGCCCCATTGAAGGCAGCCCTCCGCCATGCCAGCATTGCACCTGTGACTGTCCAAGGGACCTTGACAGAATCCAACTGTGGCTTCATGGTGGACTCTGATATGAATGCAGTGACAACTGTGCATTCTTCATCAGGTACTTCCCAGAGGACGCTCTCTTTCGTTTTCATCACTAACAACGCTTCTTCTGTCTTATAGACCTAACTGGGTGGCCAGTAGCACTCAGCTATTTACCCTGCGTAGGTGGTTACAAACTGTAACTGGCTTCTCATGGGTCATATCTACATTCACAGTACACTATGACAGAAGCAAGTTAAGGGAGGAAAAGTTTATTCTGCTTCACAGTTCAAGAATCCAATTCATCATAACAGGGAATCAAGACAACAGGTGTTTGAAGCAGATGGTCGTGTCACATACACAGTCAGGAATCAGAGCATGATGTACATAAGCCAGTACTCAGATCATTCCTTATTTATACAGTCCAGGATCCCATCCAGAGAGCTGTGCCAACCACAGTGGGTAGCTCTTCTCACCTTAAGTTAAGAAATCAAGATAATCCTGCAAGCATACCCAGGAGCCTGTATCTCAGGTGATTCTAGATTCTGTGAAATAATTTGACTATTAATACTAACCATCACATGAACAGTGGTGAATTGAAATAAACAAAAGAAGGATATGAACACTAGAATACTAATTACTTTAATTAATAGTACATTTTAAATATGCAATTTAACAATATATCCTGTGAATTTTGCTGATTGAAAAGCAGTAATTAACACATTATCAATTAAAATTAACTAACATATTTAATGTAATTCTAGTTTAAGGTGATGAGTGTTTTAATTAATGTGTAGTTCCATGTAGTACATATCATGCACATGTACTTAATATGTATGTGAATTAGTGCATCACTATTAAGTAGAAACTGATGTGAGGATTAAAGTATTTAGGGGGCATGAAAACATCAGAATGGGGACTTAGATAATATTAAATTCAGTATTAGGCTCTAGCATTTTGAAGGAAGAAGTAATAAAATTATAGACATATAAAGTATAAAATGTGATAATTTACATGTATTATATGATGATTGCTTTTATTAAATTAGTCGGAAAGGGGTTAGAAAGAAGGCTTAATGGCTAAAATGCTTGTTGTACAATCATGAGGACCCAAGTTCAATCGCCAGCAACCACATAAGAAGCTGGGTATGGCAGTGAGTGCTTGTAACACAGTGCATGGGCAAAGATGAGAGATAATTGGGGCTTCCCAAACAGACAACCTCTCTGAATTAGTGACCTCCAGATTCAGTCAAAGATGTAGCCTCAAAAATTGCCAATAAATATAATTTTAAAAAATCAGGAATAAATCTCTTGCCTCCACACTGGCCCTCATGGAATAACATACCAGCATATACTCATGTATCATTCACATATATAAATACATACATACATATATATATATACATACATATATACATACATACATAAATGCATATTCTGCACATAATCATTTACCTAGTTGTCCTGTATGTGCTTATATGTTTGATGAGGACATTTGACCATAAAAACATATTTGTTCATTTTATAATTTTGTTTATTCATGACAAAATTTGTATTCTTTAACCAACAAAGCCCAAGCTACTGTCAACTATCATTATGTTCTGCTATCAGTTTTGTTTCTGTATTTTTTTTTAGATTCTGAATATTAGTGAAAACATACATTCCTTTTCTTTATTCCACTTGATGGGATGTTTTCATTCACATTCTTTTTAAATGAAGACACCAACTTTTTGTGATTGAGTAATATTCTGGTGTGTGATTGTGTGAGTATGTGTATGTATGTATATGTGTGTTTGTATAAGCATGAGTGTAATCAATGTGAATAGAAGCACAATTTCTTTTCACACTCATCCATTGATACTTAAGTTGCTTCCACATCTTGGATATTGTGAATAATACTAAAATGAACATGGATTATAGAGACCTGTAGGAATCAAAGTGGCTGAATTCACATTATATTGGAAAAACATAATAATAAAAATTATATAATACTGTCACAGAAACAGATACAAAGACAAAGGCAATGGATTAGAGAGCACAGAAATAAATGAAGGCATGTGTGATCAGTTCATGTTTGTCAAGCATTGGGGAAATGGACAGTCTCTTTATAAGAGACTTGGGGTTAGCTAGCTACAAGAAAATCATGCAACTGGAAAATTGTCTTACTCAATAAAAATACTTGACATGGAAATCATTAATTGGCTTATAAGTCTTGAAATTACAATTTGCAGAAAGATAACTACAGAAAAAGTATCCTTGACATTAGTCTTGAAAATGCCATGTATTGATATGACTAAATGCAAACAGTGAAAGCAAAAGGAAGTGAGTGAGTGAAATGAAGTTTAGAACTGGCTCTGCACAGCAAATGAAATGATCAGCAAAATGAAAAAAATCTGTGGGCTGTGAGGAAAGATTTGTGGACTCTGTCTCTTCATAGTAAATTCTCAAGAAATATTAATTGATTTAACTCAGCAGCCAGAAAACAAATAACCTGATTAAAATTAGACAAAGCATCCAAATATACATTTATCCAAAGTGACAAAAAAAATGGCCAATAGAAAATGATACATGAAAAGTGTGGCCATATAAAAAGTGCCAACACCATCAATCATTAGGGATGGCAAAGTCTGTGACAATGAAATGCTTCCTTATCACTCTTGGGGTATCCGTTCTTGAAAGGCAAGGGGTAGAAGTTAGAAAGAAAATTCATTACTGATAGTTCTCAGAAAAATGGAAATATCTGTGTATGTGTGTGTGCAATTACTATCTATCTATCTATCTATCTATCTATCTATCTATCTATCTATCTATCTAATCTACATAAAGAAGCATAGGGGCTAGCCAGCACAATAAAAGGAATTGGGGGGAAATAGGGCTTGAGGACTTGACTGTGTCCTCTGTTAGAAGGAAGTGAGGCAAGGCAGGCAAGCTTGAGCCCTTTAGAGCTGCTCTGCTGAGTAACTTTGAGCAAACCTGTGCTATGGAGATTACTTCTAGCTGTCCCAGCATGGTCTCTGGTGTTTGAGGAAGAGGCACATTGAGTTGGAGAGTGTGAGTCAAATAGCAGGGTGGTTGGGGTTGAAGGCTGTGAACTGATCGGTTTGTGTGTGTGAAAGGCATACTGTGTGTAAAGCACTTACTATCCCTGGAATTAATTAGCCTAGCACTGTGCGACACTATTCCTGAGGAAATGTGAAAAAAAAAAAAATATCTGTTAACTTCAGACAGAGAACTGGTGACAGACCAAAACTAGGAGACCCGCAAATTCCAATATAATGAACGAGTGAGTTTTGTTGGGGCTGTCTACAGGACTATGGGTCAAGGGTCACTTGCAGGAATAGAAATAACTCAAAGACAGCTTCATCTCCAAAGCCTATCCCAGCATGGGTGATAGCTCATATACCCCGAAACTCTGGAGCACACTGCAAAACTTGTAGGCAGCTCAATAGGTCAGAGAGTACCTCTTGTAGGTAGCCTTAATCTCTGCTCCTTTCAGGCAGCTCTGATGGTCTGAGAACCTTCCAGGCAGCTTGACTGATATGGGAGCATCTCTAATCAGTCCTTACTGCCTATATAAGCTTGACTACCACATCTAGTCAGCTTCAGGGACTTATGGGAGTTGCTGGGTTGTTTACTTGCTGAGTCTTTAGAACATCCTCAGGCTTAACTCCCCTGCAGGGAGATTGTATCACCTCCAAGAAAGTTGTTTCATACCTGGGAAAGATGTCCATACTCTGGCCAGTAAGGTCTCCAAATGAGTCATAAAATTCAGAAAAAAAGTTTTAAATTATTAGTTTACAACATTAACTCTGATGTATCAGTATTTAGCTACAGACTGATATACGTAGAAAAAGGAGCAACAGAGTCTTGATTCAAATTGTTGTTGACACTCAGTTGGCAGAAGGCCTTTCTCAAAGGAAATATGTAAGTATTGTTACATAATTGTTGGTGACATCTAGCATATTTAGTACTGGGTGAAAACTCACCTTTGCTTAGTCATCAAGCAATGTCTAGTATTATATTTAAAAATGGGAATCCTTATATGATGTAGATACGCAAATGTATATATTCATATATAGTATTAAATTATTGACAAACATGGTACTAGATAAGTAGATAGACAGATAAATTGTCTGTAGATGGATGGTAGACGGCAGGTGGAAGATGGATTCACATACCTAGATGTGTTTATGCATCTAGGCTATGGCATTTATTTTTGAAGGAGGGATGATTAAAGCTAAAATTGATTTTAAGGTTTAATATTCAATGTTGATCAGTTCTAAAAAGGAGACACTCTTGAAATATGTCATCACTGTGATAAGAGTTACATTGCAGAACCTGATCACCAACCATACTATTGAAAATGTTACCTTAGCAGATCTGAAATGTTTTCTCTGTAGCATTAGTAAACACTAGAGAATTAGAATTAAGTAAATTAATATGTATCAACCTATCAACATCAAAACATGTTAGAAATGGAGAAATCTGAGTTAACATCAGAACTATGTTATTTACAATGTTAAAAGTAGTGCATGGACTAAATAAAGCTGGAACCAGTATGATCTGTGGAGAAAAGGGAACGCTCTTAGCTGTAGACAGTTAATATTTGAGTATTCATGGAGAAGCAGGAGGAATTCCAGGAAGGAAGCTTGACACAGGAGTATGCCCGAGTAAGGAGGCTGGAAGGACACAGGAGGTAGAATACCTAAAGTTTGCCATCCCCCCATTACTGCTCCCCCTTCCTGATTCCTTCCTACCTTTCTGCTTCTCTCTCTGCCTTACTACTTCCCTTCCTGACTTACTGTCAGTCTCCCTATACCATCCTCTCCTCCCCCTCCCCCTCTCCCCCTAGTTCTTCCTTCCCATTTCCCCTCCATTTCATTCTGAATCCCTTGGCCCAGACTCCCCTCTTAAGTTTTCCTGCTCTTTAGCCCTCTCTATCTCCTTCCCTAGTAAGTGAGGCCTGCAAAGCTGGAGGCTCTCTTCTCTCCAGGACACTGAATTAGGCACAAAAGACATACAAACACCTGTTCTCACTGAATAACCGTTTATTAAGTGGTAAAGTATTGCAGGCTTTCCCCCACCCCCACATTTCCCCAGAGTACTCTTGAGTAGAAGCAGCTGGAAATATTAGTTAGAAGGATAGACGGGAGAGAAAATGATAGAAAATGCAGGATAGCCTTCAGAGGGCTTGGATCCTAACCTATTGGGCCTTGACTGGCTCTGCCAAAGGGTTTTTAAAAGAATGCCAATGGGTAGAGCAAAAGACCTCCCCCCAGCACAGCCCAGTGCAGACCATCTCAGACACCTGCACTCAGGCCTGTGGTCCAATCATCCTCTCAAGGCAGCCCTGCTGGGTAAAACTGCTAGGAAACCTGAACTGGCTCCAATAGTGAAGAAAACTGTGGCTGCTTCCTGACTCAGGCAGCAAAACAGCAACAAATGGCCTTAAGAAGAGAAAAAGGGGAGGTCTGGGTTAGAATGGGCTAGGATGTGGTGGTGTATTTTGATTGACCATGTTAATGAGGTGAACTGAAGGGGGCTTGCGATTCCTGGACTTTGATAGTCATCCTCAGGAATGAGTCTGGCATAAGACAATGTCCAAATAAGGTAATAGACCCTGGTGGCTAGCTTTTGGGAAGTAATTTATGGTTTATAAGGGACAGGAAAGGGGGAAGGGCAAAGCCTGGCAGAGCCATGTTACCAGGCACAGGCCTGTGAAGGCCCTTCACCTATCCTCTTCATTCTTTTCTTCTGTTCCTAGCTATATCTTTCTCTGTCCTTTTCCTCCATTCACTCTTTCCTTTCTCCCTCCCTGTCTCCATTACTTCAAGGCTTCCTGTCTCTCTGTTGCTCTCAGTGTTTTCCTCCCCCTGCCTCTCATCCTCTAATACGTGGCAAGTTCACGGTCACCTTCCACTACATATCGAGATAAAGCCCAGCCTGGGATATATGAGACCCTGTCTCAAAAGAAAAATAAATTGGGCTACAGCAATGACTCAGAGGTTAAGAGTAGACCCTGGACAGCTGCTCTTCTGGTGAGGGATGCTCTGAGGTGTAAATTCTTCCAGTGCTTTAGCCGTCCTTGTCAGTAGACTCGGGTCCTCATGCAGCTGAAGAGGACACCGAGGCACAGGGGAAAATGTGCTTCAAGTAAAAGGCAGTTCTCATTCCTAGGAATTCTCCAGCAAGGCAGAGAAGGATGAGGGGGTGACTGAAGGTGCATGGGCCAGGCACCACCCTCACCAGCTCAAGGCTTCTCACAACTTCCTTAGAAGCTAATGAGGACATGAATTATGGGTTGTATGCAGGACACTTTATTCATCTTTAAATATATAAGAAGTGTATGTGAACATGTCATGATGTGTGTAGAGGTGAGAGGACATGGTTTTGAGTGGCGGGTCTCTTCTTCACCTTGTTTTAAAGGCACAGGCCCCCTTGCACCTATACCTGATCTGCATATGTGACCAGCTACTCCCTCACTGGGAATACAGATTGGAGTCCCAGAATTCGGCTTTTAATGTGGGCTCTGGAGTTCAACTCAGCTCATCATTTTAAATGCCATTCATTTAGGTTCCTTTCAAAATGCCAGTTCATATCTCACTGCAGGAATCTTGTTACACTGCACAGTTGTACACTGAGTATGCTCTCCCTGTGGTTGAATGAAGAGCAAAATTTACATTTTTGTCTTTTCTTCTGTCTAGATCCCTTTGGAAAGACAGACGAGCGTGAGCCACTCACAAATGCAGTCCGGAGTGACTCTGCAGTCATTGGAGGTAACCTGTCTTCATTACTGAAAGCAGGAAAGATATCTATGATCCTGTGCTCTGCAAAAAAAAATACCTGAAGCTTTCCTTACCCATGAACATCTAGCACCCAGAACCAGGCTTTGTCTGTAAAGCTCTTAGTCTCTTCATGCATGGTGAAAGATTAATAGCAGGCTCTCCTCCAGTGCCAGCAGCTCTGTGGCTTCATTCTGCCTCAAATTCAGCAGGCAGCTGAACTCAGCCAACAGCTGGAGCATTTACTCACAGACAGGCAACCTGCACCTTGTTCATCGCATCCAGTTGTCACTTCTAAAGCACAACAAAACAGACCAATAAAATTGCATATGGAAAGAAGTCACAGTGGTGCAAACAGATGGATGGAGCTGCAGCTGTTTTCAGTTTTCCTTTACGGAGTGATTTGGGTTAGATCTAATGAGCAGGGTGAAGCCCACATGACTGAAGTTTCAAATCCAGCAGCCCATCTGGTAATGGGTGGAGAGTTCGCCTGCTCTGCTTATAGCTCATCTCCTACCACCTTCCCTTGATTTACAGTTCTTGGGCTATGTGTTGGTCTCACCCTGCTTCACTGGTTTTGTTTAATGTAAGATGCTTGTGATATGGAAATCCATTTCCATTGGTGACTTATAACCATAGCAGGTGCCTCATCTCTGCCCTTTGGCAGCTGGGATGAGTGAATCCACACCAGATGGAGTTCTTTAAAAGTCGGCAGGAGTCATTCATTTCACGTCTATTTAATTAGCTCCAGTTCTGGGTCAGACCTGCACTAAACACAGAGATACAGGATGAGAGATACAGTTACTGCCTTCCTAGAATGAGCAGACTTACTAAGAAGGAGATAGGCAAGCAGGCAGCAGTAACAGCACAGAAGCTGGCCCCAAAGAAGAATGGGAACAGAAGGACTCTACCACAGTAGCATCCCAGAGCAGGAAAACCATGACCTTTCCTTAGGGAAATAGTCAAAATACCCATGTGAGCTGAATGCCTTCTCCAGGGAAGAGAACTGAACCTGATTTTTCTTTTAAATCAGTGCATGTCACAGAGAATTTCATAACTCTCTCTTCTTGTAAGTTTTCATTTGATGAGGAAAGACTGTAGGTTCTGGCCTTCCCCCACTCATTGGCAAGCTCCATTGAGTCTTTCTAAGAATGGGAAGGTTATCACAGCCCCACAGGAGATCCTGGGAAGCTTGCCCAGCTTCCAGCCTGCAATAGCTCCTTCAACCCAGCAGTAGAAAACAGGCAACCTCTGCCACATTGTAAAGCTCTAGTTCATGCTTCAGATTCATTCATTGCCACCCAGACTATCACCTTTGGTATTTTATTTTGACTTGTTCTAAAATAGTTGGGAAACATGTTACACAATGGTCTTAGAATAGATGACAAATGTAATGTTCTTAGTTACGGTCACAACTTTTAAAAATTTGGTGGAAGATAGGTCTTTACATCTAACTTTCTGATATCTACTCACATAAATAGTAATTAACAATAACCAACAACTTAGAAAACATAAAATATACGAATATGTAAACTTTATCATAAACAAAATTATTTTTAGTGACCAAAGCTTAAGTGTTTTACCGCTATTAATTATTAATTTTGTGTGCATACTGTTTGTTGCTTAGTGGCTTGATTTTTTTTGTTGTTGTTGTTTATTTATTTTGAAATAAGGTCTCACAATATATCCCAGAATGGAGAAATGGCAGGGAACGCAAGAGAAATCTTGCATCAAAACAAGTGGAAGGCAAGAATAGACTCTGAAGTTGTTCTTTGACTCTGCACAAGTTCTATGGCAGCCAAGCACCTACATACACACTCACATGCATACTTACACACACACACACTCACATGCACGCTCACACACACTCACACACTCACATGCACACACACTCACATGCATACTCACACACATGCACGCTTACACATGCATGCTCACACACACATATGCACACATACATACATACACATACATATGCATACACACACACACACACATTCACACACCCACACACCCACACACAGGGGTGGTGGAAGTGGCATTTAGATCAAAGGATTCTTGGCAAGTCTTAGTGCCAAAAGTCTGGATTTGATCCCTAGCAATGAAAGCACAACAACTCCGAAATCACACAGACCCTTTGCTGTTGTAACTCCATGTTTATTCTTAGGTCGTCATCATAACGTTCTAGGAGAAACAGCCTTTCTCCCTCATTACTCTGCTTCCAGGGGCTTTTGTTGAAACTGCAGGTCAAGGGCTTCTCAGCAGGTCTTTATTTCTGCATACAGATAAGATCTGTGTTTGTGTGTTTGCCTTGTTGCTCTTTTCCTCCAGAGTATGTGCCTGTCCAGACTGAATTTTCTCAGTGACAACTTTCTTCTCTGTCCCCATCATTTCCCTACAGGTGTCATAGCAGTGGTGACGTTCATCACCTTTTGTGTCATCGGCATCATGACCCGCTTCCTCTATCAGCATAAGCAGTCACACCGTACCAATCAGATGAAGGAGAAGGAATACCCAGAGAACTTGGACAGTTCCTTTAGAAATGACATTGACTTGCAAAACACAACCAGCGAGTGCAAACGGGAGTACTTCATCTGAGATGCCACAGGGTCACCTGGTCCTCTAATTTTTGTGGGTTCCCCCCCCCATTTTCTCTTCCCTTTCCTGTCTTTTAATTTAGGTATTCTCTTTCTCTCTTTTGCCATTAATTTTCTGGAACACACCTGCATCCACCGAGAGCATTGATCTCCTTCACCCAGCTCAGGAGATGAGGTAGCTATGGCTACTGTGGTCCACTGATAAATGCACCATTGTGAAAGTGAGCACTGGAGACACAGATTTCACTGTTGTAAACAAGGAAGAACACGTGTGTACACATGCATATTCGATGTTTGTGGTTGAGTTTTAAACTTCACTCTGCAGGTTCTCCTTTAGACTGGAGCTCTGTGGCTTTGGCCTTTAACAATTGTCTCCAACATGCTGCCCCACACCATATGGTAGGTACTATGGCCTGAGAGGAGAAAAGTGGTAGGTGTGTGTGTGTGACAGAGACAGACAGAGTCAGGTCATCCTTTAAGCAAAGAGTCTATTAGGGAGCCCAACAGAGCAGGAGGGAATGAAGTACATCCACCCAGAGAAAGTAATGTTTGTTCTTTTTAGGTCCCTTGTGATAGGGTAGGGAGGTTGGGAGACATTATGACACAAAGAAATTCTTCTAAAGCAGACATCATCTAACCAGTCTTAGAGACATTTATTATTAATTTTTTTATTTTGCTTGTTTTTTTTTTGTTTTTTGTTTGTTTTTGGCTGAAGCAGGTATTTGTACAGTAGCCAGGACATTGTTTCCTAAGACACCAATTAAAGAGCAATGAGCTGAGTAAGTGTGAGACCCCGGGCAAGGCCACAGTCATGTGTCCTGCCGTTAGCCTTCTCCATTTAGGACTTAAATATCTGGAAGACTCTTATTCCAGGTGGGCACAGGGAAACTTGGCTCCCTTGAGAGCTGTGGGGAGAGAGGATATATGTCTGTCTGATGTGGGAGCCCTTCATAACATATGTGAAAACAAAGGGACTGTACTTGGAGAGCCTAGGTTATAAAAACACCCAGCTGGGGGACCCAGAGCAGAGGGAGACCCTTCTGACCTGTTTGTTTTGGAAGCATTTTACAAGCAACCAGAGACATCTGTGTTAGTTTAATGTTGACACCATAAGTATCCCCCTACTCCATTCATCATCCTTTCCAGAGAGTTTCAGTACTTTCCAATATGGAATAACTGAGCATTTATTGAGTTACATATGGAATAGTGAGCAATTACTTTGTGCCTCTCTTGCTGTTCTAGTTTGAGGCATGGATTCAGTGCCCTGAAATAAGGAGCTTCCAAGAAAGCTGTGAGGAAGCAGCTGCTCCCAGAACTTTACAACTGCCTTTTATACTTTACTAGAACATGTTAGCTGGGTTATTCCTCAGGTTGCTATATTGAAGAAAAAATGTACATGTGTCTGTATTGTGCCAGCACAAGCAGAATTCAAATAAAAGTCGAAATTGGTTCCATGAAAAAATGTTTAGGCCCTCTTAGCTCATCTTGGAGGAGAACTGAAAAAAAAAAAGAAAGAAAGAAAGAAAAGAAAGAGGGAAGGAGGGAGGGAGGGAGGGAGGGAAGGAAGGAAGGAAGGAAAGAAGGAAGGAAGGAAGGAAGACAAACATAAGGAAAAGAGGGGCAAGAAAAATGAGAAATATCCAGCTAATTTATCCCCCATTCATCCACTCCAGAAAGATCCAGTAAAGGCAGAATGTGCAGGGAAGCAGGATTCATATTCTAGAACACATATTATTAGTTCACTGACAACTGAGCTCTTTTCCAAGAGGCAACGGCCTGGCTATTGTGTGTGGCAGCATGGCCACCTCTAGCTCAGGGGATTTGAGGGAAGCCCTTAGTTTGTGAATCACATCACATTTCTGAGTCTACACCCATGCACACAAAGGTGCCTGTGCACTCACCTTCCTTGTCTGAATAAGGTAGTAATGCATCAGGCTTGTCATTCTTTTGGTAGAAAAGCATATAGTTAATTCAAAAAGGCATCTCAGATTTGTCCATGGTGGGTAATCCTGATCATTTTTTAACTCTGCCCTTGGGATAAAGACAAGGGAAAAACAATCACGCAAACACTTTAGGACTTAGGAAATGCAAGAGCAAGATCCTTGTCAGTTCTCTTTGGAGGGCAGACCTGATTTGCAAAGCAGGTGCCCTGACAGTCAGTAGGTCATCCATCTTGAAGAGTGTCCTACCTCTGACTGCTCAGCACTTCCCTGGACAAGAGGTTCACAGTGAAGCCCTAACTAGCTTCATCCAGGTCCCCATCTGTACCTTTTCTTCCCTTACAGAGCTACAGAGATAAGGATTGGGTGAGGCATCACAATCCACAACTCTGAGATAGTGTCCTAAATACAAGTTCTTTCCTTAAAATTTTCTATGAAGTCTTACACACCCTTTTCCTCTTTTAGGATATTGCTATCCTTTTGCTAGTGAATTTATTTTAAAGCAATTCTAACAAAGATGTCCTTTTTAATTTTTCTATCTTTAATATGACAAATAATCATCTAATAAAATGAGAGATACTGAAAGTCTATTTCCTTATTCCCTTCATTCCCCGTCCTCCAGTTTCTACTTTTGGATTTTCTGGCTTTTTAAAAGGTTGTATAAATCACCTGTTTGCTTGGCTGCATATTTCCCTGCCTCCAGAAATGAAAGTCATGCTGAAATTTAGCCCTAAGCTCCTCTAGTAAGGAAATGACAGGTAAGGGAGAGTAACCACACTGGAACACTTTCTAACTAGAATCCTCAGAAGCAAGCACCATGTTTTTCTGGCATGATGTGACTGGATAAACATGGAAGTACAAGACAAATCAGTATGCATGGTACCCTCATCCACAAACATGTACTTAGAGATAATCATGTAGGGAGATGTGTGATGCCAGTCTCTGCCCTCTGCATAGTACACATTCTACTGGCTTCATCCCTGGATGTGCAGTCCATGCATACCAGGACACTGGGCATGTAGGCCAAATGGCAGATGCACGCTGAGATGGTGTATTATCATAAGTAGTCTCAGGGTGAAATCAGAATTTCTTCATAACCCCACAACACACACCAGGTGAAAAATCTAGCACTCTGCATTCTACTATGCTGAATGCACATCACAGCTAGAAGCAGGAGTACATTTCAGGTTTGGTGGCAATATCTGTTTGGTTTATACAATTAGTCAGTTGTCTTTTCCACCTTCAAACAATTACAACCCAAAACAAGAGTAAGAGTGTTCTAATTGTCCTTTAGCTGCCACTTCTCTCTATGGAATACAGGTTTCATGATGCGTCCCAGTGTATAATTATATAATACTCAGTCATTGATGCCTGCTGTTCACAAAAAGAATTTGTGGAATGGGGCCTTTTACAGTAAGACCAAAAACACCTGTGTAATATCCCACCCTCAGGTGCTGTTCCGTTGATATTGTCCCACTGAACAAATCTATTAATGCAATCAACTGTAGGTGTGCTTACCCTAAAAGACTTTTAGCAACACCTGTGTCATTCAGTCCTTGCATAGGGTAGACTGCTCTGGTTTCTCCAAGAATTAGGGCAGGAAAATGGATATTTGTCATTTTCTGGATGTCCATTTCATAAAGAGATTAGCTCATATTCATCTGAAGAACTCTGGAACTGATACTTTAAACTTTATTCTTTTTAGAAATCAGAAGTGGCACTACCTCAAATCTCAACTTTTGTCAGAATCCTGACTACCATATCATGGGAGAAGCAGGACCACAACTAAATGAGTATGCAGTTCTCTTTCCCGTATTCAGTCATATGACATATGTGAAACATCTGACTCCCAAGTGTTCTGTTAGATATACAAATACTTACTGTCCCTGTGGACTTAAAGTGCAATCTTACAGCAAAAAAAGTGTACACACAGCACAAGGGAGCAGAGAGCAAGGACTAGGCACAGATAATTTGCAAACCACTTTCCAGAGGGTTCTAAAAGCCAACACATTTTGGAGCAATTCTTATAATTTTGTGTCTTATTTATTAATTCTAACAGAAATGATTGCTTTGTTTGTCTTCCTCGAACAAGGTAACTGGTCATGCAGACATATTTCTATAGAGGGTGGTAAACGGACTCTTTGGACAAAGAAAAAACAAAGGTTCCTGTATCAGATATACTTTCTTTAAAGAGGGTTTACTTGGTAGCCCTGGCAGGTCTGAGACTCTCTATTGTAAACTCACAGAGAACCACCTAATTCTGCCAAAGTGTGGACCACCATCCTGCTATGTCAGATATATTTGAAAGGGTGCTAAGTTCTCTATGGTCTCGTGTCAGTTCTAGTTAAGGATTTCCACATGCATGCCCTCTGTATATGGCAGACCTGTGTAAAGACTGGAGAGAAAAGAGAAATCTCTAATTCTGTCCCCCTCTGATTTCACTTTTTTGGTGGATATTCACTTATGGCCATGGCTCTTTTAGGTCTCCCTTAAGCTGGTTGGTATTCTGCCATTTTTAACACTACTCATTCTGCCCCAAAGAACCATTTGACTATATTTAGGTAAATCTCTGGGAACTAGAAATTATCTATTGAGTGAATAATTTATTGATGTGTTTTCCATCTAAATGAGGTCAAACTTCTGTGTTCTACATGAATGTTACAACCCTGAAGTTCATGCAGGTTCTCTCTCCACACAATATCACCTCAATTAGAAGACTCACATTAAGAAGTTGTGTTCATAACATCCCCATGGTGTCCATGGACTTGGGCACCAAGCCTGGGGAACTCATACTTGGTTTGTTTGTCTACCAACTGCTTCACTTCTTTTGAATTCCCTAGCGATATAATCACCAACCTTGCTGCAACAGCAGTCTGGCAAGAGGCTGTTGAGGCACCTCTATAATTCTGCCACCCATTACTTCCTGAAGCAATTGTTTGGGTTTGCTTTGTCCTCAATTGACCCTCAGGCCAAGTTTCAACTAAATAAATAAAGAAGTGATGTTGTACCTGTAAGTGGCAAAGGAGGTTAATGGAAGGATGGTATGGGCAAACTCAAACATGCTTGAGTTCTTGAAGCATGCCTGAGTACTGTTTCATGTCTCTCATGCAGGTTGGAAATGTTTTCTTTAAAAGATGCGCAGTGTATCTGAATCATTTCTTTAACATTTTGGGGGGCTTTCTTCACCTCTCTTCTGGCCTTATCCAGTTTTCCTCAAGTCATTTATTTTGAAAATGTTAGTTGTTCTTTCTCAGCTCTGTGTTCAAAAATTCTAAATAGTTGATTAACCTAAAAGGGGAGAAGATACAACGCATACACACACACACACACACACACACACACACACACACACACACACACAAGCAAAAATGAACAGGGCTGTTCCTCAAACATAATCCAGAAAACTATATAACTATATGAATACCTACTTCGTAGGAAGAGAAAGTATGACCACTTTGTGTTGGAAATTCTTTAAATGACTCATACAAGGTTCTAATGATTGTTTTGCTATTTTTTAGTAATTTCAACCCTGTTATTTTACACTAAGGTACCTGGGGGAGAGTGAGAAGCACATTTAGTAGTAAAACAGTGTACTGTGTAAGCTAGTCCTCTGTTGTTTGTGGTTTATTGTCTACAAAGTGGTGAAGTGGACACAAGCAGCTTAGGTAAGAGTGGGCTTTTGTGTTAAAGCAGATTTGATGGAACTTGTCAAGGAGGAAGAGGGTTTTCATGGAGCAAGCAATGGCTGCTGGAGGTTAAGAGGGGCACAGTTTCCACCATGAAATAAGGATGGTGCCTCCCCCCACTTTCCTGGCTCCCAACTCAGGAGTCTCTTTCATGAATTTGTCTTACACCTTAGGAAGAGGCAATATTACAGGCCCTGCATGAGAAATGTTTTACTCGTCTTTACATGGCATTTTCAACCTACCCCTGTGATTTTCAAGTTTTATGTTTCACTAATACAGTCCAGAGATGCTTTGGAATCATCACCACAGTGATTTTATCTGCCCAGGGGGAGCACCTAGATGACAGTTTAAAGTAAAATAAATTATGGACAAGATCCTCAGGTCTATTCCCCTTATTCAGATAGGCTATGGATGGAAGTCCTAAAATATTGGAGTCATTCTGGTGGTCTTTCTTTTCCCTCCCATGGTCATGCCATCCATTGGCATGCCATAATGATGGAAAGGTATGATGCTTTCTATCACCCACAGTGTGTACTTCAGAAAGCCACCACCTGACACTCTGAGAACACGCTTTCCTTGCTGCCACTCAGCACAGAGGTAAAGCTTGCATCAAATAGCAGGTTAAAATTAGGTGGCTAGTCCCAAGTTATGAAAAAGGTGATGTGTGCCAGTGATTAAAGCCTGGTCGTATTTTCATTAGCATTAGACTATGCCATGCTTCAGATCCTAGCAGTAAATCTCAGAGGACATGAAAAAGGCACTGGGTGTGCAGAACAGGCCTTCTGTCACCCTGAAGACCCTTGAATGGCCTCCCCAGATGGAGCCATTTTCATTACATCCTTCCAGGATAATAGGAATGAACCTCTGACTAGGCATACTTTTATATTATAGTCAGCCATATCCCAAAGGACGTATATGAAGTAACTTCATCTCTTCTCTTTGAATGGCAGCAGCCACCAGTGTAACCCTGTCCTGCCTTAAATACTCTTGCAAAGAAAAAGTAAGTAACCACACCTTGCTTAAAATAGAGTAGTTGTATTATGAGAAGGACTTCATATTTGGTGAGGATCAATGTCAATAATTTTCTCCTTACCTTGTTAATAGACAGGCTTCCCAATAGCCTATGTTGTCTTAAACAGACAACACAGATAGCTAGCCTATGGCAGGAAGATAAAACATAGGAAAATGAAGACACATGACACATTCTAATTACATCCTATAAAACAGGCAACTGTTCACATTTGGTTCATGGAATTCCTAAATCCCTAAGACAAAGAATTACCATGTCCATTTCAACCTAGAAATTAGAGCCTTTCTGGCACTTTCTTTAAAAAAAATGAGAGATCAGGGAGATCGCCTTTAGCAAATAATTAACAAAGTATAAAGGGACCTCTCCTAATTTTATATATATATATAATTCTTATATACATATATGAATGATATATACAGGCTTTCTTTGATAAAAGCACAATAGAGGCAAAGCAGACCATATCCTCGGGGATTAGCTGGAGACTCCTTGTTTCTTTGGTTGTTATAATTTTTGTTCCTGTGTCAGAATCCCCAGTTCCATGTGATGTTGCCTCATCCCAAGTCTGTTTTGTACACCATGTAACATGTCTTAATACACTGTATGGAGAAAGTTAAAGTTCGCCTTAGATTTCTTTGTTTTCTATGATTTTTGCTGTACAGAAGAACGACTTACCTGTAAATATTGTATATTTAATAAAGAAAGAATTTTGTATCATTTTGTGTGGACCACAAATATGTCTTGCTGTGTTGTTCTTGGGTTAATGAGGAGTCAAATAATTAATCCCTGAGTGTCCACTCTGATTTCTTAGATCATTAACTCCTAGCCAACATGACCCATGGAAAACAAAAAGCTCCTACTCTCCAGGCTTATTGATTTCAGTGTAGCTCAAAGTACTGTCTTGGGTTCTTTCATGCTTAACTGACTCACACCAAACTGCACAACAGGAACAAAAGTACACATGAGCAACCTCGCTGATTTGGTAAAAGGATCTTGAACCATCCTGACATCAGCATCTCCCAGGAAACCTATAGCCCTGTTGATTCTTTCTCAGTGTCCACTCACAGCGCCTGTATTTGTGTCTTACCTTGCCTACACTTCCTTCTTCTAGAGGAAGGTTAATTGCACAGTAGCTCTATGTTTGAAAGAGCAGATGTACATTCTGGTGGAGTAGATTTGTCTCTATATAGTGTTCATTTACACTTGTGTTTATGAGTCATCTGGTGGACATAGACTTATCAATAAAAACTGGAGGTGATTTAATGGGTTGTGGATGTGGCTCAGTTGGTAAATAACTTCATAGTATGCACAAACACCATGAGTTTGATCCTCATCTCCGAACAAACAAGGCATGGTTGTACACCTTTAATTGCAATATTCCTCAGGAAGTGAAGGCAATAGGATCAAAGGTCCACGGTCATTTTTGGCTACATAGTGACCTTGAGGCCAGCCTGAGCTACACAAAACAGTCTCATTCAAACAAACAAACTTCCTACAAGGGAATTAAGTCTGTCAGACAGGACAATTTACAATGTCCTTAAACTGCTCAGTCCAGAATGAATTACAGAGAAATAGGAAGGAATGAAAGCAAAAGAGGACATAAGATTTCTGAAGAATGTAGCATTGGGACAACGGAAGTGAAGGAGATTCTAAGTGTATCTGAGCCTGGAAGGAATCAGTGAGGTTTGCTGATGGAAAGGCAGGAAAATGTGAGAGAAAACAGAATCCAAAGACAAATGGAGATGGTAAGAGTTTTCACTGTGTTTATAGTAGAGAGAAAAGTGGAAGCTATTATTTAAGGGAAACGGGCTATCTGAGGCTCCTTTAAAAATGTGCTTAGCTTCCTAATTAGAGACACTGAATAAAGGAAGTGGGGAAGAAGCAGATTAGAAGTCAGCTGAAAGGGATGAGGGCTACAGAGATTCACGGACCAAGGCTCAGAATTCCAGAATATAAGAACTGCATGGGTGCAGGAGCCACACAGACCTGTCCTTTGTGTGCAGTCCTTCGATATCCCAACGCCTAGTTTTGTGACTCAGAATTAGCACTGAAATCCCCAGCTGTGCTAATAAAATCTGGAGAACAAAACCTAACCTTCACAGATCCTGAATACCAAATTAAATAATTTCTTTAGACCACTTAGCCAAATATATGCTCACTGAGGTCCTCCCAAAGGCTACTTGATAATTACTTTGTGCTTATGTTGTGTGTGTGAGAGAGGGAGGGGAGAGAGAGAGAGAGAGAGAGAGAGAGAGAGAGAGAGAGAGAGAGAGAGAGAGAATGTGTCCCGCACAGGCAGGTGGAAGTCTGTATCTCTCAACCACTCACCACACTATTTTCTTGAGGCACATCCATCTCACTGAATCCCAACTGTCCAGTGAGCACCAGACATCCGCCCATCTCTGTCACTGTCTTTCCAGAATCGGTTACAGGCAGGCTCTGCCATCTAGCTTTTCCACATGGGTGCTTGGGATACAGCTCAGCTCCTTATAGTTGCATTGGAAGAGCTTCCCACCCCAGTTACTGCGGCAGCCTGCTGTTATTTTATAATTTTTGGAAAGCAAGTGATGTGTGCCACAGAGAAGTGGACTCCTGGATGCACATGGAAGACATCCCTGCTCAGTGCTGTTAGTGAGTGATGTTGGAAACAGCATCTGCACTCAGTTTTGGCTGTTAGAGTTTAACCTAGTAATCTTGAATAAATATAATTTGTGTATCATCTGTAGAAATTTATTGAGATATCCTGCTTGAAAGTGATGACATGATTCTAAATAACGAGAAAAAATACCGATCTTAAAAGAAACATCTGCAGTAACTTTCAATGTTAATTAATTGACCTCCCAGGCTTCTGGCAAGGCAGTTGTGTCTTCAGATTTGAAGCCTTGTAGGTGGCTGAGAGACAGTAAACAAATGCATCTTTTCTCATCCCAAGGTTCATTTCCTCAGTATATAAATGTTGCTGGTTGTTTTTCACTCTTTTGGGGGGCCCGCCACCCAGCTCCCAAATAAATCATGCATGGAGGCTTATTCTTAATTAAGATATCCAGGCTTAGCTTGGCTTGTTTCTTGCCAGCTTTTCTTAACTTATCCCATTTATCTTTTGCCTGTGGGACTATATCTTTCACTATTCCTGTATACCTTTTCTTTCCTTCTTACTCCATGTATGGCTGTGTGGCTGGGTGGCTGACCCCTGTTGTCTTCCTCCTTCTCTCGTTCTTTCTTCTACCCTCCTCCCAGATTTCTCCTGCTGTTTCTCCTCTCTGCCCTCCAGCCCGGGCCTATCCTTTCTACTGCCTCACTATTGGCTGCTCGGACTTTCATTAAACCATCAGGTGTTTTAGACAGGCACAGTAACACAGCTTTACGGAGTTAAACAAATGCAACATAAAAGTAACACACTTTAAAAATAATATTCCCCAACACACAAAGGATTTTTAAAACTATTTTCATGCATTCAAAAAAAATTTTAGTTTCCTTCCTATATTTTTGGAGGCTTAATCATGGTCATTTAAAGAATGAAATAGGTTAGTAAAAGATTATGTGAGATTGAATCTACTTTTACATGTGTCTGCATTTGCTTTAAGATAATAGAATGAAAAAGAAAAAGAAATCTGTCTCTCTGTGTGTGTATGTGTGTGTGTTTACAGGTATTCAGATGTATGTGTGTACATGTGAATGAAGAATAGGAAAAAAATGTCAGGTGATGATGTTCTTCAGGAACCATGTATCTTGATATCTTTGAGATAGGGTCTCTCACTTGCCTGGGGCTTACCTCACTGACTGGAAATGAGCCCACAACCTCTTGAGAGCTGTTCAAAAGAATTAACAGAAATAGACAGAATATGGGGAGGGAAACTTTCAGCTACAAATCCCAAGGTGCTTTAATGAGTTCTCACAATTCCTCCAGCTGACTGGCTTATTTTCCCCCCTAACTGGTTTATGAACCACAAAGGTTCATTGTTGTTCATTTGTTGTTGTTTTCTGTCACAGTTCTGGATATTGGTAGTCTAAGAGGAAGGTGCCAGGATGACCAGGCTCCTATCAAACTCCTAAGAAAGAGCATTTGCCCAGCATGTACTGCAGGAAGCCCTGGGTTAGATCTCCAGCACATTTTAAAAATGGATGTGGCGATGTATACCTGAAATACCAGTCCTCAGGTGGTAGAGACAAGAAGATCAGAAGTTGAAGGTCATCCTTGGCTACATAGCAAGTTCAAAGCCAGCCTTTGCTATGTAAGATCCTGTTTCAAAGATACAATAAAGGAAAAATAAAGTTGTGCTCATATTCCACCTTTACATGGTGAAAAGAGAAAGTTCCTCTTTTGTAAGTGTGGGAATTTCATTCATGGAGGCCGCACACTCACCATCTAACCACCTAAGAGTCACCTTCTGAATGGCATTTCTTCATTAGCATTCCAGTGCAAGTTTTTGTGGAGAACACTAACATTTAGTCTCTTACCAACCGAGTATTAAGTTATTTTTCATGGTGGCTCATGAACGGAATTTCCCTGGGCTGAACCTTGATCAGGTACCTGCTCTGGCAATGTCTACTCAGAGCCAAAGATGAGGTTTCGGAGCTCCCAGATATGCAGCAGCTGTGGATGAGATATCTGACACCTGAATGTCAGGCTGCAGAGGCAAATCTCTTCGAGTGCAGCATCCACCCCAGGGGAGGAAATATGAGCACTCATGACAGCGCTGACTAGTCAGAAAGGGAGATCTGTCTTAGCCATGGTCTCCCAGGAACTTTGACTGCTCAAAAGGCCCCTTGAGAATTCAAGGCTGTCTGAGGATCTGTCTATCTGTCTTTCACAAGAGTGAAGTGAAAATGGCTTTGGCAGAATGTGGACAAGCACCTCTTTTCATGAGTAAGCACAGTGCCTTTCTTTGCTCACCCTCTGGTTTAGAGAATCTGACACCTGTGCTTGCCTCCCAGCGCTCATGGTTACAATTGAAACTCTTTTTTAAGGATGACTGGTTCTACTTGTATGACATAGTTAGAGTAGTCAAAGTCAGGGAGACCGAGAGTACAAGGGCAATGCTTGAGGCTGCATGGAAAGGAGAATGGAGAATTATTATATATTTGATAGGCACAGATGTTCAGTTTAGAGAGAAGAAAAAACATTATGGAGGCAGGAGGTGGCTGTAGAACAATGCTATATATCTCTGAACTGAACACTTAATAATGAATTTTGTTTTATACATAATTTTGTTATTTTATCATAACAAAAAATAGGAGTAGAATACTGAAATGAGTCAAATACTGTCTTGATAGGCTATAGTGGTTTATTAGAAGGCTGGGGAGATGACTAAGCTCACAGAGTACTTACTATACAAACCTGAGTTCAATCCTGTTAAAGAAAAAAAGCCAGGCATAGTGGCAAGCTCTTATAATCCTAGCACCTGGGAACCAGGGACAGGGAAATCCCTTTGCTTTGTTGGCCAGCCTGTTTAAAGAAATCTATGAGTTCTCTCTAGGTCAGTGAGAAACCCTGCATCAAAATAGGTATATGTGGCTTCTGAGGAATGATAATAAAGGTTGACTCTTAGCATATATGTGTAATTACACACACACACACACACACACACACACACACACACTCACTTCTCACACATACACATATCACAAACACACTCACACATCACTCACATACTCTTACCTGGAAGAACTGAGTCATCAGTTGTTGACCTGTGTCATGCACCTGTATATATCACTCATTATCATGATAAAGCCACAGGAGAGGTAAATGTTTTTCTCAGTTTGCAGATAAAGATTTCTACCCTGAGCAAAACAATTTGCTAAATATAAGAGTCTTTCGATCACAAATGCTTGGATTCAACATTCAGCTGGTTTATTGTTAATTATGTCTATTGGGAGACTTTTCTCAATCCATGACTCAATTTATCATTTGGAAGAAATGAATGTGAATGCCTCTAAACAAATCACATGGTGAAGGAGTCATAACATCACTGTTTTAGCCTGAGCCATACCTGGCTATTTTAAGCTTGTGACAGATAATTTAAATAATGTATTTCTTCTCTGGTGCAAATGTTCTAAGACAGGCTACTCCCACTAGTGACATCTGAGTGATACCACCTTCTTAGAAGATAAACAGGTGATAAAGTGAATTTTGAGCAGTTGTTAATGTCCACATAAGAGCTTCTCACATCAAGTATGTGAGGACAGAGTTGAAGCAGGGACAGTAGAGCTTTCATCTGCTAGAATTATTCTGGTCCTAGAAAGTATTCTGATAGGCTCATGTAACATTTTGGTAAACAGTCATATTTTTTTTGATTGTTGAAAGTACATTCTAGAAATGAGGAAACTATCCCTTGTCTTAAACTACAGCATGTTTATTTCAAGTGTCTTACAAAATTTTTCCCTGGGTAGGCTGGCCCCCTGCCTCTGTAGTAGGGGGAAAAGAGAATATCTAACACCTAAGGGTATTAAAAACACTACTCCACTGAGAACAGCTATATGGTAAACTATTTCCAACAGAGGTTACTATTGTTTTTCTCATGGTATAAAATTTTCTGGCATGGCAATTAGAAGCTAGCAATTTCTGCTTGGAGAGAAAGTTGTGCTCTGTCCAGGAATCTCAATCAGGAACTCCAGCATGGCTGTTTCAACAGGGCTTCCCTAGTTTTTCTGCTGGATATTATAAGGTTCTAATTTGCTGGTGTTTTGCTGTGTTACTGCTGCTTCCATCTGTCTATTTGCTAACTGCCTTATTACTTTTGCTTTCCATATACTTAACAAAGCCATGCATTCAAAACTGAAACTATGGCTGTCATGTAGGTCATTTTCCATACCAGACAGCCTTCTCTCAGGGCCACTTTGTGTTCAACAGGAAAGGTAACTGGATTTTGTGTGTGTGTGTGTGTGTGTGTGTGTGTGTGTGTGTGTGTGTGTGTACATCTACAAAGCCAAAATAAGACTTATTTAAAGCTAAGGATAAAAGAGAACATCTTTTAGCACCTATAGAAGTAGAAGTTCTCAAATTCTTTCCCTGATGTATAATGAGTACTCGTCATCAAAGGTAATCATTGTACAGAAATACTGATATTCTCATGAAACAGGACTCTCAGGGGAATTGAATTTTCTCATAGGGATTCTAGGCAGGAGCTTGCAACTGCCCTGAGCAAACTTCAGAAAGGGACAGAAGGAACTGCAATGTACTATATGGTCAACATCCTGCTTTGTCTTCTCTTAAAATTCTGAGCAGCGGGTAGTCATGCCAATCACACTGCTAAAGACAAGTAGACAGAGGTCAGTTTCATATACTTGTGTGTATAAATTCTTTAACACTTAATCTTACATGAAAAGACATCTTTTTGTTTTGTCATTGTTTAGGATTTGTAACATGACTTTATAATGTGAACACAGGTTAAATATTCCTGACTCAAAAATGTAAAAAAAAAAATGCAAAATGCTCTGAGATTCAATATTTTCATGTTTTTAAAAATATAATTGTTTTCCACTTACCACATGTTAAATTTTATCAAACTAACTACACAAGTCCATTTTCATGTATGTAATGTATATTCCCCACACACTCTGACCTACTCTTTCTTATGATTAGCCCTCCAGATAGCTTCTTTTTTACCCTAGATAGTGTCTCTTCTATTCTTGAACCAGATGTTCATGCCTAATTTTATGTAATCCAAACTTCACAAATGAGAGTAAACATTACAATATTTATATTTCTGAGACTTATATAATCAATTTAATATGATTATTTTCAGTTGCATCCATTTCCCTGAGAATGTTAGAACTTCATTTTCATTTATGAATAAAGACAATTTCATTGTTGTATATTTTTTTTATAATTTCTTTGGTTTACACACACTCCTGTTTGTTTTGTAACTTGACTGTTTTATGCTGTGGTGGCAAACACTGTCGTGAAAATATCTCTCCACTATGTTGACTTGGAGACCTTAGGTGTAAACTTACAGGAGTGGTATAATTGGGCCATACTTCTCCACCTTTTAAGAAGCCTTTATACTGCAAATTCAAACCTTTTTGAACACCAATATGATATAACAAATAGGATGTTTGCTCCATACTTGACAGACAGTATGCAAGTATACCAACACTCCTGTATACAATCAACTCCAAAGTCTGTGTATCAGTTGTTGTATTCATATTTTGTGCACAATAACTGAACTGTTTCATGATATGCATGAAAATATTCTAAAATAGTACTGAATGCTTTTGGTCCTTGGTATTCCCATTAGAGGGTGTTCCACAAACATTATATAAGTGTGTAAATAACATTACCTGTGAGGACTATGCATTTTCTCTCTTATTCATTTACTCATTGATCAGTGACCAGCCCTTTCACATAGACTTTGAGAAGATAGGAGTGATCATTTAAGATATGGCTGTTTTGTACAAGGAAACACAACTTTGTTGAAGATAAGTGGATGACAGTTGATATAGAGAATGGCCCATGAGTTATACTTCCCATGTTCAAGATGACATCTAGCTGGAGGTGTTATTTCACTTCTGTCTCTAAGGTATATGATGAAGAATAATCGAAAGCTCTATAAAAAATTTGCACTTTAAAGAGAGGAAACTGCCTCTGAAATCAAGCATAAGGCAAGAGCTGATGTGAGGATTCTCTGAACTATATGTAACTGAATGCAGCTTAGAATGCAGCTGAAGAGCTGCTATTTAAAAATGACAGGTAGCATTGCTGAGGTGTAGGAGTAACTGTGTACACTGGTTGCCTCATTGGGATAGAAAAGCAAAGGTGACAGATAGAGAACATGTGAAAAAGTTGATATTTAGTTCAGGTTGTTGCTGGGGAAACAATAGGGTTCCTTTTAGGTTCTGAGTCTTGTTAATAAAAAGCAGTGGTGGTGCATGCCTTTAATCCCAGCACTTGGGAGGCAGAGCCAGGCGGATCTCTGTGAGTTTGAGGCCAGGCTGGACTACAGAGCAAGATCCAGGATAGACACCAAAACTACACAGAGAAACCCTGTCTTGAAAAACTGAAAGAAAAAAGCAAAAGAAAAGAAAAAAATAAAAAGAATTTGAAAGCACATTCAGTAGACCAAGTTTATTAGAGATTAGGAGGAAAAACAATGGGCAGGCAGGTTCTTAATCTTGGCAAGAAGAGAGAAAGCAAAGTCCTGCTAAGTCAGCTTTCTGAAGAGCCAGCAGACTCAGTATCCTAGCTTGGTCCAAGTTCAAAATCATTGGAACCTGGGAAGTTAGTATTGTAGCTCTCCAAAGTTGAAGGGCTAAGAACCTAGAAGCAGCTTACTTATGCTGTATTCCAAAGACCTGGGTGTCTGTTGTTCCACTGTGCAGTCTACATGCAGCAATTACAGAAGGGATTGGCTCTTGTCTCCAAGCCAGTTGGAGACATCTGCAGAATGGTGTGCAGTCCTTACACAATGAGCTCAACCAGACTCATATGCTGATGTGATCCATATAAAAGCCTCACAGACAGAAACTCCTGTCATACCAACACACCAGTTTCCACTGGTTCTTTGTCCTATTCAAACTGACATACCTCCAGTCAACTACCATACAAGGTATTTGGTGTCAGGAAACTTTTATCTGACTCAGTTCTTTGCTGAGCTGAGAGCATCAAAACTTAAATGCGAACATGAAAGTGTTACTTGACTGAGAAGTTATGAGTAGTTAATAAGATGAGAAATTTTGAGTCATTTTTTGTAAGGTATAAAGCAATACAAACATTAACTATCAAGATTGTGCCTACTCACTGGGCAGTGGTGGCACACGACTTTAATCCCAGCACTTGGGAGGCAGAGACAGGTGTATTTCTTTGAGTTCCAGGCCAGCCTGGTCTACATAGCAAGTTCAAGGATAGGCTTCAAAGCTACAGAGAAACCCTGTCTCAAAATAATAATAATAATAATAATAATAACAACAATAAGAACAAGAACAAGAACAAGAAAGGAAGGAAGGAAAAAAGAAAGAAAGAAAGAAAGAAAGAAAGAAAGAAAGAAAGAAAGAAAGAAAGAAAGAAAGAGAAAGAAAAAATTGCACCTACTCATCAGGAGGAAGTAAAAATATCCATCAACTACAGTATAGACTGGAAAAAAATAGCTAGCTAATATTTTTAGTTTCAAGGTCCCCTTTCTGCTTAGATTACTCACTGAGTTGGGAAAACAGTCATGGATGTTACAGAAATAAATTTGTGTTTGGTTTTTCCAGTAGTATTTAATGCATGAAAGTGAAATTGAAATTTCTTATAAAATGCACACAGAAGACTGGAAAGATGGCTCGGTGGATTATGCACTTGCAGCACAGTAGTGAGGATGAAACTGAGATTTCCAGAACCTTCATGAGAGCCCAGTAGGTTTGGGAGCCACCTATAATCCCAGCATTGGAGGGCAGAGAATAAGGATCCCTTGGTAAAACTTGCTACCTATTCTAGGTGGAATTTGTGAGCTCTGGATGCAGAGAGAGACCCTGCCTTGGTAAATAAAGTGAACATCAACCAAGGAAGACATCAATTTCAGGTCTCCATATGTGTTTGTATGAGCAACACACACACACACACACACACACGTATGTAAAGAGATGCAAACACTTATACACAAGTATGCACATAAACATACCTAAAATAAACAAAAAATTATGTGACATGAAATATTCTCCTTTAAAAATTTTCTGCCATTTGAAAATACAAAATAGACTGAGTATAGTGGCATATTCTTTAATCATATCACTTTGGATACAAATGCAAACAGATCTCCATGAGTTTGAAGACAGTCTGGGCTACACAGTGAGACCCTGTAAGAAAGAAAGGAAAGGAAAGGAAGAAAGGAAGGGAGGGAGGGAGGAAGGAAGGAAGGAAGGAAGGAAGGAAGGAAGGAAGGAAGGAAGGAAGGAAGGAAGGAAGAAAGGAAGGGAATATGCAAAATGACCTTAGCTTACTGACTATATAAAAACAAGCAATTGGCCAGGTTTCACTTGTAAGCAAATTTTGTTTTGTTTTGTTTCAATAAGACTTAAAAAAAATCGCTGAATTCATCTAACCTTTGTAAGTGTGAGCAGTGAAGACATAAAGTATATATGTGTTATTTTACTTCAGAAAGTAAGAGCATGCAAACACACACATAGCTTAGAAATGTAAAGAAATGCTGAGAGCTAGCTTTCTGAGAGGTGTGGATTTATAAGATCAAGACTATTTCTGAGCTAGAGAAAATGATTTAAAGGTGCAGGAGTTACTGGAGTAGCAGCTTGCATAGGATAAATTAGAATACCTGGTTTCTTCCTTACCCCAGAGAGTTGCCATGGAAATAAAAATCTAAAAAGTTTGTGAATAAAAAGAAATTCTTGTTAATATAATGCATACATAGTTGAGTTGTGGTGAAAAAAATAAAGTCTTGCTTTGGAGAACTAAATGATTTTTAAAAAACATTTTTACAAGCCTTAGGGTTTGGCAAGATTATACATTTAATTATGCCATTGAGTTTGTTAGGATAAAATTGAGCCACTGTATAGAAGACAACTCTGTGGAGAAAGACAGCTTTGTTCTTTCAGCGTAGACTACTGTATCAGTCACTTTTCTTTTGCTATGGTAACACAACATCACCCATATCAAGTTAGAGAAGATGTTTGTTTTAGTTTATGGTTCTTGAAGAATAGGAGTCCATCATGGCCAGGAGGTAAAGCAGCAAGCAGCAGGCATGGAGGAAGGAGCAGAAAGCTGGGCGTTCAGATCTTGAACCACAAGCACAAAGCAAAGATGGAGGGGGGTGTTGTATCTGAAAGCCCACCCCAGTAATGCACTTTCTATAACAACGCTGTATCCCCTTAACCTCCACAAACAGTGCAGAACCTGTAAGTAGGGAACCGAAGTGGTAGGGACATTTCACACTGAAAACACAATAACATTCATGTGAACAAGAACAGAGAGCTTTCATTCATGAAGACTTTATATGAATAACAGGCCTGAAGTAAGATACTGATCCCCCCCCCCGAAACTTTAGGGCTGAAAGACATAGATTAGGGTGACTGAACAGTTCAACCTGGTGTCCTGTCCACCATTTCAGAAGTGATAGTTTTATTAAAATGCAAATTTAGTGGATGATGATAGAAATCCCTATGCCTGCCTCTGCATTTTAGAATCAGAATAAAGATTGCAAACCAAACAGCTAAGCAGAGAGATAGGCTTTTAAGGACAAAGTGAGGGTGAGGACAGCTGGCCAGACAATACTTAGCAGTGCAGGTAAGAAGATGAAATGCTGCAGACATACATCAGGTGAAAAGTCAAAAGCTGTGTGCTCTGCTAGGAAAGAAAAGCTCGAAGTAAAAGCAACGAAATCCCAGAGAATTTGTGTGACATTTTCACTTCTCACTTTCAAAAGGTGGGTATGAATTCTCAAGTTGAAAAACTTTACTTTTGTGTGAATGATGAAAGATGAGGAGGAGTCTGGACCAGAATCAGGTACAAAGCCCAGGAAGGAAGGTGCACTTTCCATGCTTCAGTAGGACTGGCCATGAACCCTGGCTTTAAACCAAGAAGCCCATCCTTCAGAAGAGAAAGACCACATTCTGAGAAAGTTATGGGTTGTTCATGAAAAGAAAGCCACAAAGGAACCAACATAAGACCATTCTTCAGCAATCTCAGCCAGCAAAGAATGTTAAGCATTAGAGCACAAATCTTACAAGGTTATTAGAACATGCTAGGTTCTTCTAGTTTATCCATCAAAATAAGTTGATGTGTACAGAGATGTTGGAACCAGATGAAAACTCTAACAGCCATCACTCTTTGTGTGTGTATGTCTGAATGTTTGTACACATGTGTGATACATGAGTGTGGTATATGCATACTGTTTATTCACAGAAGCCAGAGGAGTATGTCAAGTGTACTGCTCGCTCTCAACATTATCTTTTTGAGACAGGGTCTGTCACTGAACCTGGAGCTAGACTGGTAGCCAG
>NC_051076.1:70095826-70128326 GCF_004664715.2 Peromyscus leucopus | reverse complement strand
CCCCTCTTTACACCTAGGTGAATTTGGAACCTGCTGGAAACACCTGCTGGCCCTGGAGACCAGGGGAGAGTCGATTTCAGATAGGGATGCGGTAGAGACAGCAGGGTCCTGCTGATCCTAAATAGTCACAGAAACTAAATAGTCACAGCTCTAACCACAGACCTGGAGGCAGAGCAGTTGAGGCTGTCCCTCTGAAAGCAAGACTGCCGCCACCCTCCGTGTGCCCTGGCACTTTGAGTCCATGGCAGGCAGGCATGTTACCTATAAAGTATGTTTTCTCTCTGTATGTAGAAGTGGTGTTTGTGTGTGCATGTTGAGTATACATGTGTAGCGTGTGGAGGTCAGGGCTCAGCCTTAGGTTCCTCAGGGTCATCTACCTTAGTTTTGAGACAGGTTCTCTCACTGAACGTGGAACCAGCCCATTAGGCTAAAGGATCTACTGGTCTGCTTCCCGCCTCTGGAATTACAAGTGTTTGTCACTATGTCCTGGGATTTCTACATAGTTTCAGGGGGATCAAATTCAGGTTCTTGATGTGTTGGGTTTCTGAAAGAAAAAGCATGTTCTGACCAGCCAGCCCCTTGAAGGACGTGAGGTGGAGGACATGCATGCTAGTCGATGGTCTGGCCATATCTGTCTCACCTATGGCCTCTGAGGCAAGAAGGAGAGGCTAAGACTTTAGTCCCAGAGCAGGAGGCTAGATGTGACTGCCATGACCCTGGGCTCTAACAGCTTCTCTGGTACTCACGTTGAATACGATGCCTGCTGTTAGTGTCCCTGTGGGGCTCATTGCAAGCTTATCATGATCTGGGGTTGGTGTCATCCTGAAGGAAGCTTCCCTGAAAACCCTTGAGCCGGGGAACCAGAAGGCATCCCCTGAGGAAGGCACACACTAGACCTGAACTAATTGTTAATATCTGCACATCACAAGTGCATAATAAAACCGCTCAGTGCGGAAGCGCCGAGGGGCTCTGAGTCTTGTACCTGTGCTTGCCAAGCAGGATGGGAACCGTGGGAGGCACCAGGGAGGTGACACAGGGGGGAGGGACTGTCCCCTCAGGCCTCTCCCGCCAACAACTCAGGCCCCCTAGCCTCTGGTTAGTAAAGTAGAAGCAGCAGTGGCTGTGAGGCCGGGGCACACTTTGTAAGTCAGTTTAGCCCCAGCAGAGACAAAGATGCCACTGAGATTGAGATATGTTGAGGGCTGGGTGAGCAGCGTTGAACATGGCACAGGCTGAGTCAGTAGACACTCTCCATCTCCCTTCAGTCTCCGTCAGTCACCTCAGCACTGTGGTATAGCCCATCTTGGTTCTCCATGGCTCCTTCCAGAAGCAAGAGGCCCCTGGTAGCCATCTTTCCTAAGTACCTATTGAGCTGCCACATGATAGACTCAAGATTCCAGGGGTGGAAAGAAAACATGGCACTCTGGAGGTGCAAGAGCTGTCCTGCCTGTTCTCCAGGCCCCAGGTTGAGGTGAGAGCCTGCAGGCCTTGGTCTTCCTTCCCCAGCCAATGGCTGCCTTCTGGCCTAAGTGGACCCTGTATTCTATACTTACAGCCAAAGGGAGCTGACCGGAAACAGAAAACCGACCGGGAGAAGATGGAGAAAAGAACAGTTCAGGAGAAGGAGAAATATCAGCCATCCTATGAAACCACCATCCTCACTGAGGTGAGCTAGGGCTGGGCTGGGGGTGAGCCTGGAGTGAGCCGGGGACGTGGTGCACAGTAGTGGAGGATTGCCCATCATCAGGTGGGTGGGAGCTTCGGAGAGTGCCCAGTGCACACAGCAGATGAGGCCACTGGTGCGTTGCGCTGAGGTCCCTTTGAGCGCCCTGCTGCCTTTGTATATGCTGGTGCTTTTGAAAATGCGGGTGAACAGTCACACACTCAGTCATGTGGTACAAAATGTAAGAGTGCAACCAAAAGTATCTCTCCCATCGCCTGGTCAATGCCTTGGCTCTTCCTCCTCTCTCAGCTTCTCTCTCTAGGCACCCAGGGCCTCTGGTTCTGTGGGCATCTGTCTTTCTCTGCAATTGGGGTAAAGTACACACACTTTAACCCATGCCTGTCTGTGTATTAGCAATACACATGCTGCTGGGCTGTGTCTTTTGTATTTAAGGCTCATTTTGCACATGATGCCTGCTGTCCTTTGATGACAGCCTTCTAGTTCCTTGTCCAGCTGGGGAGGCCTGATGTGGACATGCACATGGCAGGACTGTGTACAGTACCCTACTCTATGTGAGCTCACTGGCTGGCATGTCAGCATTGGCTTTTGTTTGTTTGCTTTTGAGACAGGGTCCTCTATGCATCCCTGGATGTCCTGGAACTCTCAGTATAGACCAGAGCAGGCTGGCCTCCAGCTCACGGAGATCCTGCCTCTGCTTCCTAGGTGCTGGGATTAAAGGTGTGCGCCACTCTTCCCAGCAAGCGCAGACTTTTTATAATTCCGTGCTCGGGCCTGAGAGATGACTCAGGGGGCTCAAAGTGCTTGCTGCGGAAGCCTAGCAACTTGAGTTTGATCCCCAGATCCAAGGTGGAAGGAAAGAACTGACTTCCGAATGTTGTCCTCTGACCTTCATACGCAAGCCGTGCCATACACATTCCAGAACACACACACACACACACACACACACACACACACACACACACACACACACACTCATGTAATAAAATAAATACACAAGTAAATTTAAGATTTAGTGTCCGAGCTAGAATCCAAGATCTCAGGTGCATACACTGCTCAGCCACTGAGCCCTAGCCCATCCCCAGCCCTGGCTATTTCTTTGGACAGATATAGAAATGTACTTCCTGTTAAGCCTGACACCACAGAGGCAGCCCTCTGCAGCCATCCATGGGTTCAGAGTGCTCCTGAGAGGCTATCACCAGCTCTTCCTGCTTCCTGTCACTGGCCTTCGGTGGCTTCCCTCTTGCTGGCCTTTTTCCTTAAATAACCATTGTGTTGGAGATTGTGACTAGTTGGATTCCCTCTGAAGGTGTGTATGAGACCCAGGATGGCCATGCATGGTCAAGGCTATTGTTGATGGTGGGACTTGCAATATAGAAATCCAAGAGGCGGGTGGCCAGGTCCCAGCTGTGCATATGCCTGTATGTATGTGCTAAGGCACATGTGAGGAATGTTTGCATAAGACAGGGTAAAGAGCTAATGTGGCTTGCAAGTATGTACTGGCACTTTATTTCTCCCGAGGGTGGCAGTGGGCAGGGAGCCCAGAGCAGGAAAACTTCCGCTTGCTCTCTGCCAGCAGAAGGACACAAGGACTGTGTTTCATGCATTTTCTTCCCATGCCTGGTCCATACCTGACTGGTGACTCTGCCAGGAGTACCCCATCTAGTGATGTTTCTCATCCTGGCTGAGCCCCAGCTTCTCTGTTCTGATCCCGACTTCCCCGAAAGCAGAGAGTGTGCCGAAGCTGTGCAGGCCCTCGCCACAGCTCAGCGTCACTGGTACAGAGAAGCCAGGCTGTGACCTTGGGATGCCAGTGTGCCCCTTCTATCAGCTCATCAGACTTCCTCCCCTGGTAGAATTTAGCATCAACAAATTCCAGCCCACACTCACAACGGTTAAATATTTACCAACCTGGCATTTGGTGGGGGATAGTCAGTCTTTAGGAATGCTTCAGACTGGCCCTCTCCAAGCAAAGTCATAGACCTCCGAGGGAGGGAAGGGAAGGAACACAGGCTTGGGGTGCTCCCTTTCCCCGGAGGTCTCTGTTCTCTCTCCAACACCCCCAGCTGGCCTGTGCATTGGAATGTCCGCCAAGGGAAGGCTCTCACATCTTGCCCGTTTCTGTCGTTTGGAGCCCAGATGGGCACTAAAATGGAGTAACTGTGCAAGTCGGCTGGGAGGAAGAGTTCCAAGACCCCTCCTGCCTGCTGCAGCCCTGCATGCAGGTCCCTCACTCAGTAAACTAATCCTGTTCTCGTCTTCTTTAGGAGCATAGCTAAACATAGTGACCGCTGGGGTTTTGATTGTCTTCATTTGTGGGCTTGGGCATTACATTGCTTCTTCCCACCTTTGGTTTGACTACCAGGGAGCTCCAAGGGGTGCATTCCATGGTTTGCCTGCTCCAGACGACTTCCTGAGTTCTAGGTCTCTTCCGTCATGTGTGTTGGGTGACCCTAGCAGTACGACTGGCCATGGCTCACTGGGAGTGCTCAGTCAGAATGAGCTCTGCTGACCCAGCAGCATCTTAGCAGCAGTGTTGATGAATGCTTACTTGGACAGGCCAAGGAGTATGGGCTTGCTCTTGAGCTTCTCCCAAGACCACAGTTGAGTCCCGCTGTCCTGTATCTCTTCCCACAGTGCTCGCCATGGCCCGATGTCGCCTACCAGGTGAACAGTGCTCCATCCCCAAGCTACAATGGCTCCCCCAACAGCTTTGGCCTTGGTGAAGGGTATGTCCAGCCTTTCTTTCCTTGGGGTCCTGGCATGTGGTGGGGTAGAGGTTCCTTTTTTGGTCTTCCTTCATTCCATGACCTGCCATCTTATTTGGGTTTTCATGTGGCTAACTGGTATATCAATTGTAGCCATATTCATCTATTCCTTACCTGCTCCCCATGTTGGGGGTGGGATCCAGGGCCTGGTACATGCTAGGCAAGAGCTGTGCCACTGAGCTGCATCCCCAGCTCCCGTATTTAGCTTTGGGTTTTTGAGGGCAGGCTTGTATGTGGTCCAGGTTGAACTTGAGTTTGTTGGTTAGCACAGACTGGCCTTGAACTCAGAATCCTACTTTTTCGGCCTTTTGAGTACTCGGGTTCCAGGTGTATGCCTGTATGCCATCACACCTGGCTATGTGCAGTGTGTGTGTGTGTGTGTGTGTGTGTGTGTGTGTGTGTGTGTGTGTGTTCTTTTCTATATACTTCCACAAGTGGCAACAGGTTTGTGAGAATTCACCTAGAACACCAGTGTTCTCCTAAGGTGGGTGCTGGATGGCTGAGGTATTTAGAAGGTCCTCCTTAGTTTTCTCTCTACCTCTTGTGCATGCTTCCTGAAGGGACTGTCTACATAAGAGCCTCCAACCCTGGGTTTCAGTGTCTGTAGCACCAAAACTAGTTTTGCTGAACCTTGGCTGACTCTACAGATAGGCCATGTGGCCCCAAGACACAGTGACAGGACAGTGCAGACATCGTAGGCAGATTCTGACTGGCAGGCTGTGCAGACATGACGGCTTTGTAGTAATGTCCTGGTAGTGAGCAGAGGACTCCAGCCCGGGTGCTGTTAGTGAGCACAGAATCTCTGTGTTTTGTGCCTGGAGCTCCTGCTCAGCCGTCCATCTGTAATAAAAGTCGGGGTTGGGGGATGGAGCTGAGCTCATTGGTAGACGAAATGCCTGGTTTGATCTCCAGCACCTGCTGTGGTGGCTGGCACCTGTAATTCCAGCATTCTGGAGGTAAAGGAAGAGGATCAGCAGTTCAAGGTTCTGTAGCAAGTTCAAGGCCAGCCCAAGCTAAAGGAGATATGCTCAAAGGCAGACAGACAGACAGACAGACAGAAGAAAAAGCAAGGCTGCCCGTGTGTGAGCTTAGTTTTACCATTGTGAAATGTCTTCTCAAGAGTATAGAACTGAAAGAAAAGGTCATTTAGATCAGGCAGACCTGCTCTTTAATGTCTACCTTCTGGGGAGCGACTGTCTTACCTTCCCTCAGCCCTGCTTTCCCCGATGCAGAAGAGGGTTAGGGGTTCAACACAGGGTCATGAGGAATGATGTACCTGTGATACAGAAATGGAGTGGCTGCTGGGGTGATAGCTGGGGTGAGCGTCATCTCTGCAAGGGGCCTGTATGTGCCCGTGCATGTGTGAGTATGCATGTAGAAGCCAGAAGTTGATGTCAGGCATCTTCCTCAATCATTCTCTTCCTCACTTTTGAGCCAGGGTCCCTCATTGAACCTGGAGTTCTCTGACTTGGTGAGCCTGGCTGACTGGTGTTCTCCAGTGACACTTCTGTCTCATTTCCCAGGACTGGGATTAGAGGCATGCCCTGCTGCACCAGTGTGTGTGTGTGTGGGGGGGGTGTGTTGGGACTTGAACATGCTTGCATGCCAAGCACTTCTGTACCTTCCTATTGGGAAAAACCCAGGCCATATTTTTTCTTAAGTGGGTACAAACCTGTGGATTCAGCACAGTGGTCCTTATGTGCCTCTCTGGTTAGGATTCGGTTGATGATTTGGGTCCAGCTGCAGGTTCCAGATTCGGGTCCAGGAGCTGAAGTACTGGAAGGAGTGTGGCCTGTGGCCTGGTTAGCTTGTCCTTTCCTTAGGCTGGAACGTGGGTATTTTAGCTATTTCCTTGCACTGGGACAAAAATTCTTGATAAGAAGTGACTTAAGGAAGGATTTATTTCAGCTCACAACTCACGGAGATACAGTCCATCGCTGTGCAGAAGCCACGGCAGCAGGAGCATGAGGCAGCTGGTCCAGTTAGGATGTAGGATGCAGAGATGGATGTTGTGCCCAGTTCCTCTTCTCCCTTATAGTCAGTCCAGGACCCCCGCCCAAGGGATGCTGCCGCCCATGTTTAGAGTGGGTCTTCCCACCTCAGTCAACTTGATGTTGAAACTCACCCTCAGACATGCGCACAGGTTTGTTTCCATGGTGATTCTAAACCCTACCAAGGTGAACCATCCCAAGGGGTGAGGCTCCACCATGCAGCACACATCCAGTCGCAGTGGACGAGCTCTTCTTGGTTGTTGCTGCAGACTACACAGGTAGAGTTATTGTTGCTTGAACAATGGTGCAGTCATCGAAACCTCCCATGCAGTGACAGTTGAGTTCAGGAGACATCGTGAGAGACCGGGTCTTGTTTGTCTATCTTATGTCAGTCAGTCTTCCAGGACTTACTTCTAAAGCAAGTCACACACCTGCGGGAATGTAGGCACCACGTAGGTTCTGGAACCTTCTTCGTGTCCCTGGAAGCCCTCAGGCTCACCTCCCTTCTCTTTTCCGTTACAGCAACAGCTCACCTACCCACCCAGTGGAGCCCTTACCCCTGGGCAGTGATGTAAGTGTGTGCGGGTGCTGGCGGGCTGGCTGGCGGTCCCTCTGGCTCTGTGGCCATTTGAGCCTCCTTTCTCTTGCCTGCAGCATCTGCTCCCCTCAGCCTCTATCCAGGATGCCCAGCAGTGGCTGTACCGCAACCGCTTCTCACAGTTCTGCCGGCTCTTCGCCAGCTTCTCAGGTGAGCGTGGTGCAGTCAGGTTTGACAGCCGCAGGTGTCCTGGCTTACTCTTGGTCCCACAAGCCTGTGGCTTGTCCAGGGAAAGTGGCTTCCCTTTCTTACAGCTTGCAGATGTCCCTAGACAATCCTTGTCAAGTTCAACTTGCGGGGCTGTTTGAGTGACGGTACTCAGATCCTCTTACCTGTCGGTGCGGCTGGGCCCTGCCCTGCCCAGGTAGCGCTCTGTATCGGTTCCTCTTCTCACCGATGTGGCAGAATACCTCAAAAGCAACTTATGTGGGAAGGCCGGGGGAGTCCTGCAGCAAGAGCCTCATCCACGGTATAGAAACCGAGGTGGATGCTGGTGCTCAGCTCCCTTCCCTTTTTTATTCAGTCCAGAAGCCCAGCCCGTGGGATGGTGCTGCCCACATTCGGGATGAGTCTTCCCACCCAAATCTAGAAACTCCCTCACAGGCATGCACAGAGGTTTCTCTCCTAACTGAGTGTAGATCCTGTCAAGTTGACAGTATTAAAAACCACAGGTCGAGTTCGAGGCCAGCCTGGGCTACCAAGTGAGTTCCAGGAAAGGCGCAAAGCTACACAGAGAAACCCTGTCTCGAAAAACCAAAATAAATAAATAAATAAATAAATAAAAACCACAGGCCCTCTTAGCCCATCAGGGCAGCTCATACCTGTCACGTGGGCCCTGCGTGTTTCCTCCAGGCCTATCCCCTGGAGTTGGAGGTGAACCTTAGGCAGGAGAGAAAACCTGCTTTCCTTCCCCTCTGAAGGGTTTCTGAGGGTTTGGCTGGGGGACGGCCCACCGGTGAACGTTGTAAGTGGGGTGCTGCAGGTACAGAGGTGAACAAGGCAGTGGGCCTGACCACTCAGCAGTGAACCCCGATGGAGGGGAGTAAAGGTCCCTCCCAATGTGGGGAGTTGTCGGCAGCAGAGGGAAGAAAGGAATCGCTAGTTGCCTCAGCTTTATCTCCAAGAGCATTCTTTATTTTTTTTTTTTTTTTTTTGGTTTTTCGAGACAGGATTTCTCTGTGTAGCTTTGCGCCTTTCCTGGATCTCGCTCTGTAGCCCAGGCTGGCCTCGAACTCACAGAGATCCGCCTGGCTCTGCCTCCCGAGTGCTGGGATTAAAGGCGTGCGCCACCACCGCCCAGCTCCAAGAGCATTCTTAATGGGAGGTAGAAGGGCAAGGACAACCGGGCACCTGTGCTGCCATGGGAACTGGCCACTTCAGTGAAGGCGGGGGGGGGGGGATGGCTCCTGGGACCTACGCTGGGTAAGGGAGGGGAGGAGGGCTTACCCAGGGGTCCTTGAGTGCTAGAGAGAGCTGGGGGGTGGTAGGGGAGAGCTCTGCCAGCAGAGAGAAAGTGCAGAGGCTGTGAGGTAGGTGAACTGAGGAAGCAGTGAGGTCGGGTCACCAGGGGGAGGTGGCCTGGATTCTGGTAGGACCGTAGGAGGATATTGGCCTTCAGTCCCAATACAGAGCCAACCATTCTGGACTGGAGCTGGAGCTCAGTTAATAGATTGCTTGCCTGGCATGCACAAGGCCCCAGCACCACATAAACTGGGTGCAGTGTGCTCAGGAGGTAGAAGAATGAGAAGTTCAAGCCCACCCAGGGTTACATGAAACCATGTCTCAAAGAAAAGAAAAAGCGGGGGCCGGATGCAGGGAAGGAGCCATTGTGTCCGCAGAGCTACTCCAGACATCACCTGAGATAGAGATAATGGAGGAGAGACAGAGTGACTGTGGAGACCCCTGGGAATCTGGAATCTGGGGACTCAGTCTTTAAAGACGTCACACTGTGGGCATCCTTACTAACCATCATTCTCCTCTCTTCCCGTGAGACGCTGGCCTCCTCTTCCCTTCAGTGGGTTGGCAGGTCTGTCCGTGTGTCTTGGGCTGAGCTAGTCCTCAGAGTGTGTCTGTCTTGTCAACCTGCAGCGAGCTGTGTGCTTCTGCACAGAGACACACGTGGTCATTCCTGGCGGCATGCTGACCGAATCTGTGCACTCTAGTGCTGATGAGCGTGGAGGGCAGGGTGGGCTCATTTTCTGCTTTGACTTGTGAGCACACTAGCTTTTAGCTTCTGACGTTGTATGGCTGTGACCTTCTGCGGCTATGCCTTATGTCATTTCTCCTTGTGGAAGGTCTAGTGCCCACCAGCATGAGGCTGGCCCTGCTTTGCCCAAGCCCCCTCCTTCACCCAGCACAAGTCAGCATGTATACACCATGTGACTGGTGGTGTGTTGTTAGTTGTTTTTTAGCCTTTTGGGGGGCCTGCCACCCAGCTCCCAAATAAATCACATGTGGAGGCTTATTCTTAATTATGAATGCTCGGCCTTAACTTGACTTATTGCTAGCCAGCTTTTCTTAAATTATCCCTGTCTACCTTTTGCCTCTGGGCTTTTCCAGTTCTCTTACTTATTACTCTGTGGGTGGCTGGGTGGCTGGGTGGCTGGCTCCTGGAGTCCTCCTCCTTCTCTGGCTCCTTCTTTTTTCCTCCCTGATTTCTCCTATTTATCCTCTGCCTGCCAGCCCCATCTATTTCTCTCTCCTGCCTCACTATTGGCCATTCAGTTCTTTATTAAACCATCAGGTGTTTTAGACAGGCAGAGTAACACAGCCTCACAGAGTTAAACAAATGCAACATAAACAAAAGTAACACACCTTAAAATAATATTCTACAACAGTGGTGGATGTCTCCACTTAGGTGCTGACCTGCTGAAAATGTCCAGAGACGATCTGGTCCAGGTCTGTGGCCCTGCAGATGGGATTCGGCTCTTCAATGCCATCAAAGGCAGGTGGGTGTCCGTTTCAGACAAACCAGCCAAAGACTCTGGGCTGCCTGTGTATAGCAAGAGAGAAGCCCACCTCAGCCTCTTGAACTGTGGCTAAGCCTGCTGGTGGGACGAGCTGATGGAAGGAATCTCTCTTTTGGCGTGGGGGTGAATGCTGGAGATGTTGGGAGGGATGGGACAGTGAACGAGACGCCATGTGGAGATCACTCAACTCCTGGCTGCAGTGGTCCTTGCTCAGACATACCTCAGTATTAGTTAAGTTTTCCGTTGCCATGACAACGTGCCCGACAAAGGCAGCTTATGAAAAGAAAGGCTTATCCTGGCTCATGGTTCGAAGGCATGGTGCCATGTCCAGTGCAGCTCGGGGGACGGACCAGACTGCGGCCGCTAGGGAATGAAGAAAGGACAGACACATACAGGAGAGCTGGGTTCAGATAGACTGGGTTCCCTGACAATGGAGGAGGCTCAGTGTGCTCATTAGAGCTGAACAGCGAGGTGGGGTTATGGCGTGCCCCTGAACAAGGGTTAGGACATACAGGTAAACAGGAAGGAGGTTTTATGGTGTACAGCTGAATGGGGATGATTTAGCTAATCTCAGTATGAACAGTCTCTGTAGGGGAGCAGTCTTCAGGCCATCAATATCAAGGGGGTGGAGCCATGTGGATGTTTTCTGAACCCACTATCAAATATTCACACATGGACACTGAGCCTCACTCCAAGGCAAGGCTTTGCCACTTTCCCATGGGTCTGGGGTCCTTGGCGTGGCCCGGTCATGGCAACAACACACATTCACCCAGGACTTCCCACTCTCGGGCCTTCCTCCGCTCCCCACAGCGCTGTCCATCAAGGAGGAAGCCGTGGCCGCAGTGGGGGAGGTCGCTGGTCACGTTGTGTCAGGAAGCAGAAAGAGGGGAACGCTGGGGAACGCTGCTGCTTCAGACTGCTTTCCTCCTTGTGTGGGGTCTGAGACCCCAGTTCGTCAGGTGGTGCTGCCTACATTAACGGTGGGGGCTTCTGACCTCAGTTAACCCCATCTGGAAACACCCTCTCTCACAGAAGTCTGTCTCCTACACGATTCCAGATCCTCAATTAATATTAACTATCACAACCTCCCTCTCCTCCATTGGACCCAGAGCCTGTGGATCTTGGCCTTTAGTCACTGGCCCAGACTCTGAACACTTGCCGAGTCCTGACTGAGAGCTGACTCCCCAGGGGCGGGGTATGGCCTTGAAAACCACAGTGCGGTTTTCAGAGCGATGTTGTCTGCAGAACTCTCCACCACCACGGACATGAAATGGTCTATGATAGTCCAGAAACCTCTGGCCATGTGGGCCCTGTACAGTAGCACTGGAATTAGCATCACAGTCAAACCAAATTTAAGTGTTTGTTGAAATGTTGTGCTCTTTATATTTTCTGGTGCTGAGACTAGAACCCAGAGCTCGTGTATGCCAACAAGTGCTCTGTCGTTGAGCTATGCCTGAGCCTTAAAGTTAAAACAGAGCAGCCGGCTGGGCACAGTACAGTTGTAAAGTAGAGAACACAATGGAGGGTGAATCCCAGGTCTGCCTCCTTGGAGCTGTGCAATGAAAAAAAAAAAGCCATTTGCCCCCCTGAGCCCCAGTTTTCCTGTATGTGGAGTGGAGAGGAGCCTTGCTCACTCTCGTGAAGGACTCTCTGCCTCGTTTCTTCTCCCCTTTGGGGATGAAACCCAGCGCTGCACACATGCCAAGCACATATTGTACCACCAAGCTACACTCCATGCCACCTCTTGGGATTCAGGGCCACAGAAAAGCCTCAGCTCGGCAGGTCGCAAAGAGTCATCTACCCCCCTTCCTCCAGAACAGCCTGTATGAACCCATAAAGATCCATCAGGACTGGATTCTATCCCTGAAAACATGTCCCTGAGAAGCATGCTGCATCCCTACCACCTGCTTCTTTTCTAAATCCCTCCATACTGCAAATTCTACTCTAGGTTCTGGAATATTCTAGAACATTCCAAAATACTGTAGAGCCACACCCCATCCTATCTGCTAACTATTTCCTCTTCTTTTGCCAGGAATGTGAGGCCAAAGATGACCATCTATGTCTGCCAGGAGCTGGAGCAGAACCAAGTACTCTTGCCCCAGAAGCAGGATGGCAGTGGAGACAACAGCCTGTGTGGTGAGTGGAGCAGAAGCCTGCAGCCAGACTCCCGAGCCTGCTCAGTTTCTGCTCTCAGTGTTTTAGTGACTTTTGTCTTCGCTGTGAAGGAAGTTTGTTAGGCCTCACAGTCTGAGGGCATAGTCCCTGTGGTAGGGACGTCATCGCCATGAAAGTGTGATGGTCACGTCACATCCACAGTGAGGAAGCAGAGAGGAATGAAAACTGGGGCTCAGTTGGCTATCTCCCCAGCACCCTCTAATTGTCCTTAAATACCCTTCTGCCGCCAGAAGCGACTGCGTAACCCCCGGAAAGGTGTCATAGCGCTCTCTCCTCCCACGGTGCAGGGTACATGCACACCAGGCACCACATCGGAATTCCATTGCTCCTCTAGGTCCTCCCCTCCCCTAGCTGGGTGCCTTGGGGTCTGGTTGGGTCCAGGATTCAACATATGTGCCCAGGAGAGACAGAAACAGCCAGCCTGTGCTTACTTGTCAGTAGGCTCCACCAGGCTTCTCAGCTTCCGACAGAATCCATGGCTCTGGGCGTGAGCATCCTTACATGTGAGCTCTTGGCTTCTCAGGATGGGGAAGGGACACATAATCGGGTTCTTGTGTCCTTAAACGAAGGCGCTTGCTCCTCCCCAGTGTACCACGCCATCTTCCTGGAAGAGCTGACCACCTTGGAGCTGATAGAGAAGATCGCCAGTCTGTACAGCATCCCCCCACAGCACATTCACCGGGTTTATCGGCAGGGCCCCACTGGCATCCATGTGGTGGTGAGCAATGAGGTGAGCTGACCTGGCCCTCAGGGAGAACCCCAGGTCCCCAAACAGGAGTAGGCTCTCCGGTAGCGGTTCTCAACCTTTGGAGCACGACCCCTCCATCAACCCTCTGTCTCCAAGAATATTTACATTACGATTCATAATGGTAGCAAAGTTAGGGTTATAAAGTGGCGATGAAATAATTTCGTGGTGGGGTCACCACAGCACGCGGAACTGTATTAAGGGGTCACAGCATTAGGAAGATCCAGAGCCCCATAGAGTCTACTGACCCCACAAGAGCCACACCACCAAAAAGTCTTCTCTCCGTAGCTGTATAGATGGAGTCTCTCTTGCAGTTAACCTTGCAAACTGATTGCATAAACCTGGGAGGGAGGTGTAGGAAGAATCAGCTTCCTGTGAGGAGCCAAGAACCCTCCTCCTGCCCTCCCTCCATAAGGGACTGGCAACAAGCCCCATAATTAAAAACATTTTTGTTACATTTATTTACTTACTTTGTGAGGGGTGGCAGGTGGGTGCGTAGGTGCGTGGGTGCTACTGCACGCAGGCACGCAGGCACGCAGGGGGACTGGCAGGAGTCAGTTCTCTCCTTCCACCATGTGGGACTAGACATCAGACCTGGGGCAGGCAAGTTATTAGCTTGGCCATCTCCATGGCCCAACAGGCTCGTTCTTAAGGGTCCCTTGTGGGTAGTCATAGCTGCTGTGACTAGGGTGGTAATGGCTGTTACGCTCAGAGGACAGCTTTCTTCATGTGCCTTGGGGGACGTGTACAGTCAGAGGAATGTGTCACCCATCAAGTAGGGAGCAAGTCCGCAGAGGCCGGTAGTTAAAGGAGGGCAGGGGTGGCCCCTGGGAGACGCTAGCAAGGCCTCCTCCAGCGATGAAGGTACACACCACTGAATCGGTGCTCAACATAATCCCGTGGAAGGAATGTGGAACTAGCTGCTAGCGCAAGGTCCAGGAAGTGACAGAGCCCTGTTGGAACCTCGTCCCAGCCCTTCGGGGAGTGATGTGTTGAGGAGCAGACTTGCCTACCAAATTGGGCATCCCTTGCCCATGATGGAACAGGTGATCTTAAGCTCGTGTCCTGGACCTTCCTTCCACTGACTGGTGTTGTATCGGTTAGCTCTCGGGCACTGTAACGAATGTGTGGGATCATGAACTTAAGAAGAGAGGTTCAGTCTGGGCAAGAGCTCACCTTGAAAGTGTGAGCACCCAGGTTCAATCTCCCGAACTCATCCATGTCAAAAGCTGGACATGGTGGTATACCTCAGTGTAATCTCAGTGTTGGAGAGAAGGTACACACACACACACACACACACACACACACACACACACACACACACACACACACGACTCTGCCTTAAGGTTTGAGCGATTTTGGTCCATCGTCAGTTTCCTGTTGTTTAGGGGCTGGTGGTGAGATAACCCATGGTGGCAGGAGAGTGGCTGAGCAAACTGTTCTCACTATGGCCAAGAAGGAAGGGGGTGGGGGTGGGGTGCTAAGGCCCCACTTTCCCCTGCAGTACTAACCCTGGTGACCTAACTTCTTTTTATTGGGCCCATGGACTCACAGAGTGCAGGGATTACACCCCTGTACCGTATCACACCTGGTTTAGGCAGCCCTGGAAACGGAACCCAGGGCTTTGTACATGCTAGCTAAGCATGCACTCAGGCCCCGGAGCATTTCTCTTTGAGAAGATACAAACCATGAGTGTATGTGCCTTGCGACTTGCCAGGTCCCTGAGGAAGTCCCTCCCCCACTTGCCCTGTGCCCTCAACAACAGGCAGTTAGCGAGCGAGCGAGCGAGCGAGGCAGAGAGCAGACCTCCAATGCCACCTTGGCTAAGTAGGCCATTCTCATTCCCCCAAGTCTCCTTCCCACTCAACCCGAATCAATTTGGAAACCTTCGGCTGGCTCAGAATTACCCAGCGCGCTGGAGGCAGCCTGGCCAGCAAGGAGCCAGCCCCTGGGGTGCAAGGGCACTCAATTAAACAAGGGAGTTACTGATTAAGCCCTTGTGGGCCCTGCTTAGGGCTTTTCATGCCCAAGTGGCTGGGCGGCCAAGAGTCCGAGCTGGAGCAGGCTGAGGTATAGAATAAATGTACTTCATGCACCATTAGGCTCTGCAGGGAGGGTCAGGGTCGACAGGTGGGTGCATTTGTAGGATTTGAGGCAGTAGTCCAGAGCAGGCAATAAAAAGTCGGTTGCTTTTTTTTTTTTTTTTTTTTTTAATTGAAAGGGGCTTTGCGTACCCTGTTGGGTTTGGCATGCACGCTTATGTTTATATTTTAACTGTTTCTGAAGTGTATATTAGGAAATGCAGCCTACATGTAAAGATTTATAAAATTAATGTACGTTTTGTTTTTAAATCTGATTGTGTGTGTGTGTGTGTGTGTGTGTGTGTGTGTGTGTGTGTGTGCTGTAGTATATGTGTGGAGACCATAGGACAATGTGTGTGCATGGTTTTTCTCCTTCCTCTGTAACTCAGGTCTTCCAGGCTCACATAGCAAGTGCTCCTACCTGCTGACCCACCTCACTGGCCCTGACTCACACATTTTAATAGGTTTTCAGGTCCTTGTACCCAGTTTACTAGACTATAATGGTTATAACCCCCTTGGCAGGCTTGCACCATCTTTGACCCTTGCTGTTCATGTGTATTTTACAATAATCATCTTTTTCTTTTCTCCCTAACACATTAGGGGTGGGAGCAGTACACATGTGTGCTTGTGGAGACTGGAAGATAGTCTTTGTCTGTTGCCCCTCAGGCACCGCCCACCATGGCTTTTAAGACAGGGCCTCTTTGTGTCCTAGAGCTGGCCGAGTAGGCTGTGATGGCTGCTCAGGGAACCTCAGCAATCCTCTTGTCTCTCTCTGCCCAGCCTGGAGTTACAAGCCCACAGCATCATGCCTGTTTCATTTGATTGGCTTTTGACCTGGGTTCTGGGGGTCAAACTCAGCTTTTTATGGCTGCAAAGCATTGTGCTACCAACCAGCCATCTCCTCAGCCCAGTAGGCCCCTTTCTTCTGCCTTCTTCAAAACTTAGAGGTGTGGGATAGCCATGCATTTCTCCAGGGCCCCCTTTTTTCCCCTCCACCGTGGTTTTGATTCATGAATGCTGATGTGTGCAGCTGAGGGTCACTATACCTCTGAGCACCATGAATGATTAGGTCCCAGTTGGCTCCCTCTCCTGCCACTGACAATGTTGGGTATGGTATGAGCTTTATGTGACCACAGTGTTGCTCTCAGTGTTCTTCAGCATGTCTTGAGGGCGCACGTGCCTTGCAGGAGAACCCCAGGAGTGACTTCCAGTAGATGAGTTTTCTAAAGGTCCCCCCGCCCCCAGGTGCTGGTTCCCTTGTATATCCCGGTTACATTTTATCATCATGATGCTCCATTTTGCAGGTGGCACCACGAAGCCAGAAAATTCTTTTTTTCTCATGATCACTGGTTAGAAATCACAGTGAGAGCTTGGGGTAGGTGGCTGTGGGTCATCTTTCTTGTGCATGTGGGGAGTAGCAGCCCCTTTCTGTTGGTCTTTGCAAGCCACTGACACACACTTCAGTTAATCACTGTTGGTTGCTTTCTTGTTACTATAATAAAATATGGGACAAGAAACGATGCAAGGGAGGAGGGTTTATTGTGCCATCGAGCTGGGGAAAGTGTGGCAGCAGGAGCCGGGGAGGGAGCAGAGTGACCAGGGAGTGGTGTCTAGCCATAAACACTCAGGACCCGCCCATTGACCCCCTTCCTCTAACAAGGCTCTACCTCCTAAAGGTTCCGCAACTTTCCCAACTGGTGCCACCAGCCCTGGACCAAGTGTTCAAAGACATGGGTCTATGGAGGATATTTTTCATTCAGGCACAATTGTTTTGTTTAAAAACATGTTCCAGTCATGAGCCTCTTGAATGATGAGAATGCTTTGCTGGGTGATTTCATCGCTGTGGAAACACCCCAGCTTACAGGCACTCGGAACCTGGATGGTGCATGCCAGTCACTAGACATGGCACCGATGCCACCGATGGAGTCAAGTGACCCGGTGTGTGAGCACACTCTGAAATAATAGCACCAAGGATGGTGTGGCAAGTGTGCAGATCGGGAGTGGTGTGTGCTGTGAGTCGTCTTCTGTACCGTACTGGCAACACAGTGGAGTGTGTACACTGTCGCCACAGACATGAGGGATGTCAACAGGGTGGCCGGGCCACCAGCAGTGAGAATTCTTCAGCTCCACCAATTGTACATGTGTCCTGTGGTTGACCAAAATGGAATGTCTGCGGTATGTGACTTGTTTTTTCTTGTTTGTTTTTGAGACAGAGTCTCACTGTGTAGCCCTGGTGTGCCTGGAACTAGCTGTGTAGACCAGGCTAGCTTCAAACTCATAGGGATCTACCTGCCTCTGGTGCCTGTGGGCATGTGGAGGACAAAGGAGAGCCTGTTGCTCCCATGCCGTCCTCATGCTCATGCAGCGATCACTGACTGGGCCGTCTCTCCAACCCCTCCAGCCTTGCAACGATATGACGACACCATTGAGAAAAACATGGCTCTCTTTTGCCTTTCAGATGGTTCAGAATTTCGAAGACGAGTCTTGTTTTATCCTCAGCACATTAAAAGGTAAGCTTCTCCCTGCCTTCCTGATTGAAGTGTGTGTCTGTGTCCCCCGCCGCCATCATAGGCTGGTGGGTGGCAGCTGGGATCTGCCTGGACAGGGTCCCTCCAGAAGATGCTAAACTTGGAGCAACCTCTGGGAGCAAGAAAAAGCCAAGCTTTCTCATCCCTAGTCCTAGCCATGCCAGAATGAGTGCCATCTTCAGGGAAACAGCAGGCCCGGGCATTATTCTCCATGACCTTGGCTTTCATAGAAGGTCTCTGGGCAGCCCAAGCAAGGACTGCAATGCCCAGCAGAGTGAATCAGGGGCTTAGAGGATCCATCTGAGCCAGATGTCTTGAGGGAATGACAGGATGCCTATACTCTGCTGAGAGTAAGCCTGCCTACCAAGTCATGTTAATTCGCGCAAGGCAGAGAAAGGCCAGCTGTGAGGTTTCTTGGCTGGGAGGATCAATGGATGGGCTTCATCAGAACAGAAGACTGGAGCCTGGAAGGAGGCTCAGTGGATGAGAGCACATACTGCTCTGGCAGAGAATCCAAGTTTGGCTCCCAGCACCCACGTCTGGTGGTTCACAACCACTTGTAACTCCCGCTTCATGGGATCCAAAGCCTGCTTCTGGCTCTCCAGGCATTCATTCATTTGCACATACACGTACATAACATAATTAAGACTAAAATAAGACTTAAAGAAAATAAAGAATAGGAAACTGGGTTCCAGACTCTGCTGCGACCACTTCCTGTCCCGTTCTGTGAATCTAGGTTATGTTAGTTAGCTTTCTGTTACTGTAACAATGCCTGAGATAACCAAAAATGAAGGTGGGTTGGTTTGGGCTCAATTCTGGAGGTTTTAGTCCATGGCCGATGGGGCCCATAGCAGCAAGGCAGCGTGTGATGGTGTGAGTGTGGTGAACTGCTCTGCTCACTGTAGAACAGCTGGAGAGTGAGTGAAGAGGAAGAGCTAAGACTGGCATGTCCCTCCGGGGACATGCCTTCTTTGATGTCACCTTCTCCCGCTAGGCTCCACCCCTTCATGGTCCCACCGTCACTCACTATTGCCATAGGCTGGAGACTGAACCTTTCACAATGTGGGCCTTATCCTAAATAGAGTGCAGAGAACGCCTCTTACAGGCCTCCGAGCAGAGCCACAGCATCGGAGAAAGCCATCATTTGCCTGTCCCCCTTGGGTTACAGTGAAAAGGCTCATCGTAGAAACCAGGGTGCCTGGGAAGATCATTACAGTGCTTGCCATGCCAGCATGAAGACCTGAGTTCAGTCTCCAGAGTCCATGTTTGTTCTTTAAAAAGCTGGACATTGGGCCGGGCGGTGGTGGCGCACGCCTTTAATCCCAGCACTCGGGGAGGCAGAGCCAGGCGGATCTCTGTGAGTTTGAGGCCAGCCTGGGCTACCAAGTGAGTTCTAGGAAAGGCGCAAAGCTGCACAGAGAAACCCTGTCTCGGAAAACCAAAAAAAAAAAAGCTGGACATTGGTGGTGCGTGCCTGTATTCGATCCCAGCACCGGTGAGACAGAGGGGTGGACCCCTGAGGCTCTCGGGCCAGCCAGCCCAGCTTCCTTGCTGAGCTGCAGACCAAGGGGAGACCCTGTCCCAAAACCCAAGATGGATAACTCCTAAGGAATGATACCTGAGGTTGTCCTTTGGCCTTTGCACAGGTGTACACACACGCACGCACACACGCACGCACGCACACACAGAGTAATTACATAAGGCAGATGCCAAAATCTGGCTAGAATCTCCGCTTGTATAAACATGCTCTTCCTTATGTAGCTATGTAAGCTTCTGTCTTAATACGTGCTTTTGGGGGACACCTCGACCCCGCTGCACCTCCTCCCTTCCTCTCACACATGCCCATGCCCCGTGTTTCTCTTGCAGCAGAGAGCAATGACGGCTACCACATCATCCTCAAGTGTGGACTCTGAGCAGCCGAAACCTGCGCCTGTCCCCACCCCACGCATCCCCGGCTGTAGACGTTGCACTCACTGTCGGCCGCTGTTTCACCTAACAAGCTCAGACCAGGAAAGCCAGCGACAGCCACGGACACAGAGTCTGGCCTGCGGAACGCCAGCGGTTCCCTTCTCTCTCCTCTTGGCTTTCCGCTTTTTAACGGTTCCTTGTTCTGTTTCCCAGGCAGACGGTGGGGACATACATCTCTTAAACCCCGAACCTGTGGTTGGAGGCTCCTTAGTTGGTCCCTCCTGACTGCTCTCTTTGCCTCACCCTGTTCTGCACCTCCTTCCTGGGCCACTGGCCTCGTGGCTAGCTCTGCCAGCCTGACAGGGACACCTCCAGCTCTCCTCTAGTACTCGCTCCCTTCTCACGGACCTGGTGGCAGCCTCTCTCCTGTTCTTGGATGAATTACTAGGACTGGGGCTATTTATTTTGTGCCTTCCGCCTCTCCCTCAGTTGCCTTGATTCTAAGGAGCTGCCACATTCAAGCCTGGAGGTGTGTGCATGTCTGCCTTGACACGGTCGATGCCACAGTATGCCGGTGTGACCTCGTGGTCATTGTATTAGTTATTCCTCTGTAGTGTGATAAGATAACCCGATAAAAGCAACTAAGTGCAGACAGGGCTTGTCTGGGCTTCTAGAGTTGAGGAGGGATAGATTCTATTATGGTGAGGAAAGTGTACTGTGGAAAGCTGGTTGAACTTATTTTCATATACATAGGATGCAGAGAGAGAATGCACATGAACCGGAAGTGGTGCAAGCTTTCAAGCCCTCAGTGACCACCCCCAGTGGTAAACTTCCCCCAGCAAGACTGCATCTTCTAAAGGTCCCATAACCTCCACAGACAGTACCACCAGCTGGGACAACACGTGCAAATAAATACACGAGCCTATGGGATACATTTATCATTCAAACCACGCATTTTGCCCCTGTGTGACCTCTCACAGCTGCTAATTGGGGTGGCAATGGACTGGAAGATGGCGTGGAACCCCCTCGCCAGGGAAGAGGGATGAGAACAAAATGATTCCTCTCGGGCTACTGCAGTGTAATCTCAGTGAGTAAAGAGTACTGAGGAGGTGAGGATTGCATTGGATCCAGTGGCCTTGACCATTAATTTAGAGCTTTAGGTTGGGGTGTGGCTCAGCAAACCCCTTGCCTGGCAAGTGTGAGGTACTGGGTACCATCCGGTCCTGCAGCAGGAGGGATTTATGGAATTCCCCTTTTGAGACAACTTTGGTTAACCAAGCTGTTTGCCAAGTCTCCTAGGGGAAGTGTATTCTCTACAGTGCTCTCATGTAAGAGTCTGGCTTTCCCAATTGTAGATGTACTTTGTCTTGTTGGTATGGTTGAATCACCTTTTTTCCTGGATCTCGCTCTGTAGACCAGGCTGGCCTCGAACTTACAGAAATCCACCTGGCCCTGGCTCTGCCTCCTGAGTGCTGGGATCAATGGTGTGCACCACCGACGCCCAGCTGAATCACCTTTTTTAACTATGGGGAAATTTGAGGATCAGTAGCTGTGGTAGACCCAAGAATTCATCTTCATTTTGCCAGGGATCTGTGCTGGCCCAAGGCTTCAACTCCTTCCTAGTCTAAGTTCCCCCAAAACATGGTGAGCCCTCTGATCACCAGAGCTTTTGTGGGATATTCTAGACTTAAAGATCATCAGGCTTTGGCAAACATTATTTTACAGGCAGAGAAACTGTTCCTACAGTGAGGCTGGGCTCTCAGTTCCTTGACTTCTGGGAGTGTGTGGGTGGGGCTGACAGCTTGATTCAGATGTTGGTGCTGTGACCATATTGGCACAGACTTTCGTGTGGACAGGGTTTCATTTTGGGAATGTGGCTGGGAGTAGAGTGGATAGTTCTTAAAATAACTTCACCTCTTTGAGGAACTGCCCTGTGTTTCCCACATTGCTACTGCACCTGTTTACGGTCCCACCAGTAATGGAGGACGGTTCTAGTTTCTCTGCTTCACCAACATTTGCTGTGATCTCTATCTCTTCCTCCCTCTCTCCCTCCCTCCCTCCCTCCTCCTTTCCATGTTGTCCAGTCTGGCCTCCAAGTCGCTAGGTAGAAGAGGTTGATGGACCTTCTGGTCCTCTACCTCTGTTTTCTGAGTGCTAAGAACACAGAGAAGTACCTCCACCCAAGTGTCTGCCCTGCTGGGATGGAAGCCAGGGCTTTGTGCTTGGAGGGAAGTGCTCTACCCTGAGCTCCTCCCCTTGTGTTGATCGGTCTTTTGTGTCACAGTGTCCTGCGGTGTCCTGCATTTCTCTGATGGCCAGTGATGTTCAACGGTCCTGTCACATGTTGATTGGCCATTTGTATGTCTTTGGGGAAGTGTCTGTTCAGGGCCTCTGCCCCTTTTTAAATTGTGCTCTATCTTTTCATCGAGTTGTCCAAATTGTTGGTAAATTCTAGGTGAAGTCCTCTACCAGTTTTTCTTCGTTTTGTAGATTGTCTTCACCCTCTTAATGGTGGCCCTTGATGTGTACAAGTTGAACCTGACTGAGCTTGGTGGTATGCACCAGCACTCCGGTATGCAGAAGGCTGAGGCTTCCAAGTCGAAGGGCAGCCCAGCCTACATAGTGAGACCCTGTCTCAAGAACTATCATTATTATTACTTTCATTTGGGTGATGACTGATCTACCTACTACTCCTGACGTGCTTTTGATGTGGATTCTAAGAAACCATGACCTAACGCAAACTCAGGAAAATCAATGTCTGTTTTCGTCTAAGAATTTGTGAAGTTTTAGTTGTTACAATGTTCTCTGCTCCAGTTTAAGTTGGTTTTACATGTATGGTGTGTAGATGGGGGGTCCAATTCTATCCTTTTGCATGTGAGTGTCTGCTTTTTTACCCCTAATTACTGAAAGACCTGGCCTTTGCCATGACTGGTCGCTTTTGCTGGAAGCCTCTGATTCCTGGATTTCTCTGGGATGGAATTGTAGTCGCTGCTGATCTCTTGTTTCTTCCCCCTTCTCAGTCTGCATCTGCGTCTGCTGATCTTACATCACCTCCCCCCTCTGGCCCTGCACTCTCTCTGTCTCCTGTCGGCAGGACTGGGTGACATTGCTCTGTTCTGCCATCTTTTCTGGTACATGACCTACCACTTCCTAGTTCTAGAGGAAGATCACGCCCAAGCATTTCCATGTTTCCATGTTTGCATCGAGAGGCAACTGAGTCACTTAGAGGAATTTGCTCAGGGTCAGTCACGGGAAGGAGCAGAACTAGGTTTTGGGCCTCTGACTTTCAGCCCATCGAGTGTCTGTGGCCACTGTCCCCAAGTGATGGCTCCACATGGGCCGTGTGAGCAGAGACTAAATAATTCTAAGGAATGGGCGTGTTGATACCTTTCTTTCTCGGTTCCAAATCGAGAGCAAAAGATGGCATGTCTTAGTAGGGCCAGATGGCGTGGGAAGTCCCAAGTCTTGCCTTGGGGGTCTGTATTAGTTATTTTTTCTCATGGTTGTGACAAACGTTATGACAAACAAAAGCAACAGAAAGGAGGACAGGTTTTTTGGCTCACAGTCTTGGGGTTGTGGCCCATCATGGCAGGGAAGGTATCAGCAGGAGTGAGGCGCTGCTCACATGGCATCCACGTCAGGAAGCAGAGAGAGATGGATGCTGGGCTCCTCTCACCCTCTCCTTTTTATTCAGGGCAAAACTCCAGCCCATGAAACTTGAAGGTGGGTCTTCCCACCTCAAGTAGCTAATCTAGAAACTTCTTCACACACTTACCTGGAAGAGGAGCGACCATGACCAAGAAGATGGTTTTCCCAGGGGAGACTGCCTCTTTGCACTCTGGAAGTGCTGGTTTCTGATGTCCCCCAAACACAGGAAACTTGACTGCATAATTTTTCTTGCCCTTGCTGAGTAAATGAAAAGAATACAAATGCAAACCTCTCACAGACATACCCGAAGGTTTGATTCCATGGTGATACTAAATCCCACCAAGTCGACAATCAAGATTAATCATCTTGGGGGTCTAGAAAAAGGTCAGACATTGCCCTAGTGACCTCTCACCCAGTCTGCCTGGAGCCTCTTGAGCAGAGCTATTAACCTAGAGCGATCTTTACAGGGAAAAAGCCGGAACCCACAAGCACGTCACCAGTTCCTAAGTCCAGTGTTGCTTCAGGGGCTGGCCCAAGCCACTGAAGTTCTGAAAATCATTAACACGTCAGTGGGAGAAATAGAAAGGCTCTTTAGCTGCTGTCAGTGGAAAGTTGAGGTTGGTGGGGGCATGGGGAGTTGAACGTGGGCGCTCTTAGGTACACTGGAGGGGTGGGAGCAAGAGTCAAGGGTCCCAGGCTGCATCACGAGTGACTGTGTCTCTTTAGTGGGAGCTGAGCAGTCTGTCCACTTGGTAGTGTCTGTCCCTAGGTTTGCCCCCCAGCACCGCCCCCAAAATGTAGTAAGCATTGACTTGGAGACCTCAGAACCTGGTCATGGCAGTCAGGAGGTGAATCTGAGCCATGGCAAGGCTTAGCCGTTGTTTCCCAGTCATCAAAGTCAGGCAGTAGCTAGGTGACCCTTGCTTGTCCTGGGCACGCCAAGTGCCCCCAGGCCTTTCCTGCCATCTGCAGCTAGATGTGTGTGTGTCGGTGTGAGCCTCAGTGGCACGCTGCTGCCATCCATGCCGGTCTGCTTGGCCAGTATGGGAAGTTCATACATGTTCTCTTCTCCCCTTCCCTTCCTTCCAAAGACAGGGCCACCAGGCCGAGGACCAGTGAGATCCTGGGAAGCGCCCTGGTTTCCTGTCCAAGATCAGCTCCAACTATAAGCTCTCCAACCCCCACTGGGCTTGTGGAGGTTCTGCTGGGGTCCCCTCTAGGCGTTCCTGTCACTGCGCTCACAGATGCGGGCCTGGACCATCGGGCTGCTCTTAGGGCTAGCGTGGTGAGGTCCTGTGTTCCCTTCCTTCCAGGGAGCCAACCCCGCACCCCGCGCTACATGTTCGCAAACGGGAACTGAATCCCGTGCTGTAAGTCTGGTTTTGCCATCAGTCGGATAACAGAGAACATTGTCTTCAAACCTAGTTTAGGAAATGATAGCCCTGCATCGACAATTATACTAAATTGCTATATTTTGAATTGCTTATGTTAAGTCATGCAGGACTGGGGTGTGGCTCGATGGCAGGGCACTTGCCAGCCATGATCGAGGCCCCGGGTTTGATGCCTAGCACCATAAACCATACATTGTGGAGAGCTGGGTGCGGTGGTGCACACCTGTACCACCGACCCTGGTGGTGATGCTGGGGCTGGGTTTGAGGGCAGTTCAGGGCTATTTAAAAAAAAAAAAAAATGGAATTTTGTTTTCTCTCGTGCCAACATAATTTTACCTCTTGGCCCTTAAATACTGAAATATTTACTCCCCAACTTCTCCCTTTTATGTTTTTAATGTGTTGTATTTTATTTTGTAGCGATAGGGAACAAAGCTAGAACCCAGGGCCTCACACATCTGAGGCAGGTGTTCTGCCACCACGCTAGCCCCCCAGCTCCTCAGATTGAACCCAGAACCCAGAGATCCTCAAGCATGCAAGGCCAACGCCCTGCTGCTGAGCTGCGCACCCGACCTCAGTTGCCTTCTCTCTCCTTCAGATGGTTTAAAGGCAGTCTCAGGTGTGACGGGCTGTCTTCAATAACAAACGCATGTTGCATAAACTTAGAAGAAGAGGCTGTATTCAGAGAAGAAGTCTGGAATGCTCCTTGCCTTCTGGGTATCTCACTTCTGGAAAGTTCGGGTCCTCACTTGGCTCCCACGGACTCTGCCCAGCCTCTCCATGGGAGTACAGAGGTCTCTTCCTCAAATGCCCCCTGCTACTTGGAGCCCTGCTCGGCCTTTGTTATGGCCCCCTGCTGTGGGGGGTGGCGGTGGCCTGAGCTGCTCACTGGAACCTGTCCTGGAAGGGATAGGCTGATTTGGGCTGGTGCCCTGACTAAAGCCCTGCATCGCACCCCTGGACTCTGCAGACCCTTCCCTTGTGTGCAGGGCTGTGAGTGCCCGGGCAGCTTCCTGCCTTCCTTGGACCCATGTTTCTAGGTCAGTTCTGGCAGGGTAGTGTTGTGTCCTTCAGGGTTGCCCATCTCCCATGGCTTGTCTGTCACTCGTAGACCCCTCAGGTCTTCAGCAACCCCTCACAGGCAGCGGGCACTCATAACTGCCTCCCCTGTGCTCCACTTTGACAAACTTCATTGAGTTTTTCCCCAGGCTTCTAGCTGGGGAAACCATTGAAAAGTTAGGACAGACCAGGGTCCTTACACTACAGCAGGTTGAACATCCTGTTAACCAAATCCAAAATTCTGCACCAGGCCTCATGAGACAGGGCACATTCAAAACATGGATACACTACAAACAAAATTGCCCTTGGGCCATGTGTACAGCATATGCAGAAACGTGACTGGGTTTTGTATTTAGATGTAAGTCCCATCCCCAAGATAAACATATTATTATGTATGTATCAGTAGCTCAAGATCTGAACCCACCCCTGATCTAGGGTTTGATCTGGGATGTGAAACCTGCAATGGACAGAGCCAGGATGAGTGTCTGGCATCCAGTCCTGGTGCCATCCAGGCCACACCTGTTAGGTCTGTGGGCAAGCTCAGTTCCCATGTAGCTGTCCTGAAGCTTTGTCCCTGGACTGGCAGTCCTGCTGGGAGAGCTTTGAGGGGCTAGAGTATTAAACACAAGCATAGGGGGACTGTTTCATGCCCTGACCCCGTCTCCTGGGTTATTGACTGTGTTCTTTTATGTCCGTGCTTTAAAGTGATTCTTTCCTGAGGTGTCCCTTCTTCCTCTGCATCGGGTGATTATTTTCTAAAGGTGGTGGGGGATTTTGGGGGGTGGTCCAGATTGGTCAAATATGTGTGATAGGTCATGGGGAGGTGGCCATGGAAACTCAAGTTGTCATAATACCATGTTGTTTTTGTACCTGAAATAAAGCATATTTTGCACTTGTAAATGAGAAATCTGTATGTGGGCTCTGTGCTGGGTCAGAATGCAAATAAAGCCATTTGTACTAAACCCCTGTGGCTGGGACCTCAAGTTGCTTTGTTTATTGGACTGTAGCGAATGAATTCACTGTTGCGGAGTATTTGGAGACACAGCTCGGTGGCATTAGGTGCATTCTCATGCTGCCCTGTGCTCCACCTTAGTTCTTGCAGAACTGAAACTCTGTAGCTGTTCCACAGGAGCTCCCCAGTTCCTTCCCCCAGCCCTGGGCAGCTACGGCCTACTTTGTGCCTGAATCTGTAGATGAGGAGCTTCATTTAAGTGAAATCCAGTACGTGTCTTGTGTAGGAGATGTATCAGGATCTCCTCCATCTTCAAAGCTGAGTGATGCTCGGTTGTGTGGCTGGACCATGTGTACATCTGTTCACTCTCAATGGACACAGGCGACTCTCACCCTTGGGTATAGTCAATGACACTGCTCTGAATACCGGCTTTCCTACTCTTAATTCTTTTGGGTACAAATCCAGAAAATCCAGAAGTGAAAGTGTTAGATCATGTGGTATTCTGTTTAATTTTGCGGCCAGAGGTGGAAACCACCGCACATTCCCACCTGTACTGCTTAAGGTTCTGGTCTTAAACGCTCTGTATAGTAAGGCTGACCTTAAACTTCTAACACACTGAACACCTGTAATCTCAGCATCGAGGCATGGAGGATCAGAAGTTCAAGGTCATCCTTGAATGAGATACTGTCTCAAAAAAAAAAGTGACACCCACCCCGGGTCCCTGCAGAGTCACCTAAGGGCCCCACATACCTCCGATGTCCAAGGCTTGTTCCCAGCACTCCACTCCCCTATTACCTCCTGGGTCCTAGACCTGCTGTTGACCTTGCTGATGCCCCCACTCATGACTGGGAAGGCCTGTGACTTCTGCTGCCTCTGTGTCCCTGCGACACATGTCTCTTTACCCTCTCAGAGAGATGTGGAGCTTGCAGAGCTAGCTTGGGAAGGCCTGGTTTAGACACCGTGAGGTATGTCCTCTAGTCTCCTTAAATCTTAAACCTGCTGTTTTATTACACTTAAAAATTTTTAAATGAAGACTGCTAATTTCTGCTTCAGACCAAATGCATGAAGATAAGTTATTTCACTCTGGCACTTTGACCTGGGGTTCCCAATATGACTGTGGTTACTCTATAGAAAACTTCTCTTCCTGGGGCTGGAGACATAGCTCAGCAATAAAGTTTTGCCATTTGAGGAGAACCAGAATTTGATCCACTGGAACCTCATGAAAAGAAAAAAAGCCAGGGGTAGTGTCTCAGTCCTGTAATCCCAGCATTGAGGAAGTGGAGGCCAGGAAGTAGAGGGTGCTCACTAGTTCAACCAGTGAGCTCCAAGTTCAGTGAGAGAAACTATTTCAACAAACTAGGGAAGCTGAGTGTGGTGGCGTATGCCTTTAACCCCCGCACTTGAGACAGGAAGCCAGGGGCAGGTGGACCTCGAGTTTGAGCCAGGCTGGTCTATGTAGCTAGGGAGTCCAGGACAGCAAGGGCTACGTGGAGATACCCTGTCTCAAGAAACAACAACAACAACAAATTAGGTCAAGAGAGAGAGCAGGACCCCCAGAATTGACCTCTGGCCTTTACAAGTGCACACACACACACTAGTGCACACATGCACATGTGTGTATACCCACACATATACACATGTGAAGATGAGAGAGAGAAGGAAGAGAACTTAACAGGAAGGATGAAAACAAGAAAATTGCCAATGCTGAGTGCACTGGTTCTGCCTTGCTGCATCCTGAGTCTGGTACCAAGGTCCACGGCATCTCTGTTTAGGCACCATAATCAGCCCTTTACAAAAAGAGGCTGAGGCTGGGTCCGATTGGTAGAGCGTTTGCTGAGCATGTTCAGAGCCCTGAGTTTGATCCTCAGCACTGCATGAACTGGGCATGGTCATACATGCCTGTAATCCCAAAACTTGATAAAGGCAAAAGGATCAACCGTTCATTCTCGGCTACACAGAGAGTTCAAGGCCAACCTGGGTCACCTGAGACCCTGTTCAAGCAACAACAAAACCAAGGCAATTCTTCCTTGGGGAGCCCATACCGATGCCCTGGGGGGGTGTCCTCCCTTCTTTCTGAGTACTGCTCGTCCTGTGTCAACTTTCATGCTGAAAATCTGTATCAAGCGCACACCTTTGATGCCAGCACTCAAGAGGAAGAGGCAGGCAGATCGCTATGAGATCGAGGCCAGCCGTGTGTGTGTGTGTGTGTGTGTGTGTGTGTGTGTGTGTGTGTGTGTGTAATTTCAGGTCAGCCAAAGCTACACAGTGAAACCCTGACTCAAAAAAAAAAAAGTTAAAATACTTAATAAATTACAGCTCTGCTTCATTAAAAGCAGTGGGGTGAGAGGCCATGGAGCAGAAGAGCCTTCACTTGGAAGAAAGGGGATGGGGAGATGGGAGAAAAGAAAAGATGAGCCATGAACAGGTTGACCTATAGGGGCTGTTTATTCATGATTCATTCGTTCTCTGTTTTCAACCTGTATCCTCGTGAGCCCACAGTGTGGGGCACCAAACGCTACAGTAGCTAGCTGCTAGAGACATGAGCTGAGAGAGGGTGACTGTCTCCTACTTCCAGAATTTTCCAAGGCCCCTACTTGTGTGGCAAACTCAACCACTCCCGGTCACCTTTAAGAAAAAAAAGTCAGTTGTTGTGGGAGAAACGAAGCGAGGGTGCAGCTTCCAAAGCCCCAAGGGTGATGTTTGTGTACAAAACAGGAGGGCAAGTGCGGGGTGGCCAGGGCTGGGCACACAGAGGCCCACTGTCAGGCAGGGCTGAGGGGGACGGGAGCAGGCTCCTGGGTGACCCAGGCTCCTGGGTGGCCCAGCCAGCGGTGGCCCTGTGGTGGGAAATCCGACTGGCTGCAGCCCCCCAGGCCTGGAGAGGTGCGCTGTGGAAGCTGGAAGCATTAGACTCAACCTTCCAACCCCTCATTAGGAAAACAGCTCAGGCCTGCTGGTCTGATCTCTGTGGTTCCTGCTGCTGCTGGGGAAACTGAGGCCCACTGAAAGGAGCCAGAGAACTCAGGTGCCCACACCATAAGGTGTGTAGGTTGAGCCACATCCTTGTAGCCTGGGCTGGCCTTGAACTCCCTTTGTAGTTAAAGATGATCTTGAACTCGGATCCTCCTGCCTCCACTTCCTGAGTGCTAGGATTGCAGGCATGCGCACTAACCCCAGTTTGTGTGGTGCTGGGGGATCGAACCCAGGGCCATGTGTATGCTAGGCGAATGTTCTACCAACTGAGCTACACCCTCAGCCCTGCACCCTGTTTTCCTCTATGCCATATGCAATGCTTCACGTCTGGCTCCGACCAGTGCTCCATCCCTCTGGACACCAACGGGGTGTCCTTCAAATCACCAACTCATATGAGCTTCATCAAGATTAGCATGAAGCCAGTCAGTAGGAAAAAACCAGGAAGCCCTTCCCCCGCTGGGCTTCACACAACAAGCATGTGGGAGAAAAGTCATGTAAATGCGGAAGAGATGGGGCTATGGAATGACCTACAGGAAGGTCCCGAGGCTCTTGGCCCAGCAGTTTCTTTAATGACACTCACTTGTTTGCTGTGTGGGTATATGCACACACATGCTACCTTATGTGTGTGTATGTATGTATGTATGTATGTATGTATGCGTGTGTGGTGTGTGTGTGTATGTATGTATGTATGTTTGCTGTGTGGGTATATGCACACACATGCTACCATATGTATGTATGTATGTATGTATGTTTGCTGTGTGGGTATATGCACACACATGCTACCTTATGTGTGTATGTATGTGTGTGTGTATGTATGTATGTATGTCTGTGTGTGTGTGTTTGTCTGTGTGTGTGTCTGTGTGTGTGTTTGTCCGTGTGTGTGTGTTTGTCTGTGTGTGTGTATGTCTGTGTGTGTGTGTATGTCTGTGTGTGTCAGAGGATAACTTGCAGGAATCAGTTCTCACCTTCTGTCTTATCATGCCAGGTCTGAACTCAAGTCGTCAGACGTGGCAGCTGGCACCTTTAGCCTCTGAGCCACCTCACCTGCCTCTGTTTATTCTGTAATTGGGAGCGTGATGAAGGACACAGGCTGCCACATGAAAAGGCCCATGAAATTTATCAGGCGGAGTGTAAAGTGCAGGAGCTTCTTACCCTGGGAGGGTGGCATGTCACCTTTTGGCATATGGACAAGTTCGCCAATGTGGAAATTCTCTGAGCTTCCGGTTTTAGGGATTTGTGGGGAGGTACTAAGGACAGAATCCAGGACCTTGAGTGTTGGGCAAGCTCTACCACTGAGGCTCACCCCCTTTATATAGGGGCTTCAGAGAGGCATTGCCACATTGTCACAGGCTCTAGCTCTCCTCTCCCTAGAGGGTGGGGTAGGGCTCAAAATTTCCTGTTCAAGACCATGGCTGATCATCCTCGTGATCAACATATGGGCTGTCTGGGAGGTCTCCAAGAATCATCTTGTAGCAAAAGATGCTCTGTCACAACAGAAATGGCAGGGGTTTCATCTTTAAAATGTCCTTATTGCTGGTCATGGCGACACCTTTAAATCCCAGCACTCAGGAGGCCGAGGCAGGCAGATCTCTAAGTTGGAGGCCAGCCTGGTCTACAGAGAGAATGCCAAGTCCGCCAGGACTACACAGTGAGACTGTGTCTAAAAAAAGTACTTATTTTAAATTATTGTTACTATTACTGTTGCATATGGGGGTGTGGGGTGTGCCCCTGTGTGTGTGCAGAGGCCAGAGGAGGATGTCAGCTGTCCTCTGTCACTCTCTATACAGCAGAAGGTCCCGAAGTGGGTGTCTAAGAAATCAGGGTGATGCCAGGTAGCTGGGCAAGGTCCTACTACCCCAAAGTCTCGAGGGTGGCTTTCTCTGTAAGAGAGGAGCCATTTGAGGGGCTAAAGTGTGGCGAGAACGCAAAGGTGTCTCTTTCTGGGCTGGGTGACACTGGGTGGCTTTGTGCTAGGTCACTGAGCTGTGCCTCTGTTTTGAACTTTTCTGCATGGGAATTCCCTTGCACAATGGGGAGCCTGGTGGACGAGGGGGGGCACATGCAATAAATGAAATGTGCCCTTCTGCTGGAGGACCCACCCTTGGGGTGTGCCCAGCTGGAGTGCAGCTCCTGAGACTTCTCTTGCTTCACCTTCCTGTAGAGGTGTGAATGGGATGCTAGGCACCCTCCCTCGGGACCTCACCATCTCTGCCATACACCGTGGTCACTTCCAGGCCAAGGCTGGTGTAGTTTCTCCATTGTTCCTTCCCATGGGTACTGAGCGCCCTGAAGCCGGGTTTCACATCACATGGGGATGTGCAGAGATAACCCTTTACTGTTTTATCACAATTTATTCTCTCTCTCTCTCTCAGCATGTTGCCCACACCCACGTTTGATGTACCCCTCTCCCTGCTTCACAGGTTCAGGGTCAACAGAACCCTTACACGCCTCACTTCTGACCTCCTCCTGACCCAGGCAGGCCCAGACACATCCTTTGCCTTCATGACCCCATAAGGAATCCCTAGATTACAGATTTTTCTTCTTGGTCACCTGATCTCAGGAGCTCCTGCACCCGCCCAGAAGCTCTGTCTATCGGTCATCTTCAGGAAAAATAATCCCAGGAAGCCAGATGTGGTGACTTAAGCCTGTAATCATAACACCGAGGCAGGAGGATCATGAGTTTCCAAGGTAAGCTGGTTCACACAGTGGCGTACGCATGTGTGTTCCTGTGTGTATACATATGTGTGTGTGCAGGTGTGCACACACATACATGCACATGTGGAGGCCAACCAGAGGTTGACAACGGGTGTCTTCCGCTATTGCTCTCTACTTGCTTTTTTATTTATTTATTTATTTATTTATTTATTTATTTATTTATTTATTTGAGAAAGGGTCTCTCGCTGAGCCCGGAGCTCACTATTTCAGCTAGGCTAGGCTTGCCAGCCCTTGCCCCCAGAGGTCCTCCTGACTTCGCCTCCCCAGCACTGGGAATACCTGTGCACCGCCTGGCATCTGTAGGTGCCTGGGGTCTGAACC